>NW_009598781.1:0-18290 GCF_000690535.1 Cariama cristata
CTTTAGACACTAAGGGTGCACAAATATTTCTGTCATAGTAATAACAGATTTGTCTCATTTTGTACAGATCCTCTTTTTTACCCTCTCATATGGGAGCTAAGAGGTTCCTGATTTGATGAAGTTTAATTTGTAAGAAAATATTATCTTAAATCTTGTTTAGTTTGCAGTTTGATTACAGGTAAAACTGATTGTAAATTTAAGGTCTCTTACAGATGATAAAACAGAATTCCACAAATATTTCAAACAGATTCGTCTTGTAGGATTCTGCAGTAATCTGTATAAAAAAATTCCTGTTAATATATTCAGTAGATCTTCCTTTTCGCCTTGACACGAGAGAGAGAGAGGTTATCCCTGACTACATGAAATCTGGTCTATAGGAAAATATTATTCTAAGCAGCTGAGAATAAGCAGGATTCCGAGCCTAAGTGAAGAAAACTAGAACAAAAAGGTCCTCTGCACTGGTTTTACAATTACCATGATCACACAAAACAGACCAGCACTTTGGGTTTGGAGATAGTTCTACTACTAGCACTACTATTTCCATCTTCTCCATGCAGCTGATGAACAATTAAGAGGCTTTTATGCATTTTTTTTCATGTCATCAGGACGCCTGCATAGTCTGGGGTATTTTAATGGTTTTGAAATGCCTATGTCACTGATTAGAATTCAGGCTAGATCAATTATGACCAAAAATCATTGTCATCAAATGGCTATAGAATTACTTCAGCCTAGTTCTAAATATATGTCTGTAAGCATTACTGGATATGTTATATTAAGCACTGTATTTGAAACAGAAGAACACATTCGTCTTCTCTTTGTTCTACATTTACATTAAAGACAAAGGGTAACTTTAATATGTCTTTTGAAGAAATTCACCAACAGAAGTCTCATTCACAAGTTTATCAAAAAAAGATTGTTTTAAATTAATGTACTATTTTTCTTAAAGTCTGATATTCAAATGAAAACGTCTCCTAAAGATCAACATTTAGATGAAAAATGCCGCTTTATGATATATCATTATTTCACTGAGTTAATAATTCATGCTTAAGAAGCATTATTAAACTTTGATTTTTCATATAGATTTTTCCTATTTAAGTATATGTAAAAAAAGTTACATATATAAAATATTCTGAGTTATATTAGAGAAAGGAATTTGCACTTCATTTACTAATATTTGCTAGTTTAAACTTGTTAATATTTCCTGCTCCTTGTAATGAGTTACATACTGTTTTACAAAAAATATCCTAATTAAGAAGCAGCATTTGCTTTGAAATTCAGTACGATAGTACCTAGAAGAAATTACAATTATGTGGCATACTGACTGTTATTCTCTTGTAAGTAGCATGCATTAAAGCAGCTTCCTGCAGATCTTTTCAGAGCTTATAGATTTCTGTTGAGCATACCTATAGTACAAGGGAGAAAGCAGCATTCATCAGAACAGCCTGAGTAAAATGGCAGAAAACTAGAAATGCAGTATAACTGAAGAAATATATATATGTATGATTTCACATGTTGCCTTTTTATACAATGGAGATTTTTTCATACATGGTCAAAACAGCATTTTATTTCAGAATAAGGGATGTACAAGCAATTATATTGGGCTTTTAAGTACACACTGAAAAACACTGTACAGGTAAAAAAATATATACCACACTGGGAAAGCTATCAAAGGATGCCTACAGTTTCCAAGGAGATGAAGGGAAGAGGGAGGACAACAAAACCCTTCCTTTTCAATTGGCATGAGCAGCAACATTCTAAGTCCTTCCTTATTGCTAAATATAGAAAAAAAAAAAAAGAAATTTTGTATACCATACAGTTAATCTTATTTAAAAATAACAACTGAATGAACTAGATACATAGACATGGCTATATATCACTAAGTTAAAGATAAATGTCTAATAATCCCTACCTTAGCATAGGTATCATTTTTTTGCAAACCACTTAAGAATTTCCATGTTCATTCCAATACCTTGCTGCTCAAAAAAAAAAAAAAAAAAAGGCAAAATCTTGCTCTGATTGCAGAATGAAATCACTTTACTTGACAGATGAAGGAACTAAACCTTGATGTTCACAGAATAATGCAGTTACTAAAGGATGCAGGAGAAAAGACTGAGCATTATGTCACACCACACACACAAACCGGCAGTGTCAGTAGCCTGGCAACTGCAGCTCTTTAACAGGCACCATTTTAATTTTAACCTAACTCCTTTTTCTCTGCTTCAGCTACTCAGTGTATTTCATTGCTCGTTGTATTTCCCAATTGTACTACAATCATATTTACAGAATAATAATAGCTCTTTAAATCCATCACTTAGCACACTTTGATTATCAAGAGGTGTGCCTCCACGTTATAAGCCTTCATAATTTTATAACCATCAAGCACAACCAATAACATATGCTTATACTGTTAGCAATTGTGGTCCATATGGTACATGACCTGTCCAAATGAGTACATATGCAATATGGCACGCACATAAAAGTGAATACACAATAGAAGCATATTGATTAACATAAGGCTATGTATACAAATCCCTAGTTTCTGAACAGTTACATGCAGTAAAACGTTAGTGTCCTCTGCTTCTGTTCATTCTACTGTCACTATCTTCCAATTAAGTTTGTATGTTTTCTTATGTGGAAAGCTTGCTGTCACTCCTATATGTTTAACATATAACATTAATTGTTATATCTCATCCAGACTATTGTCCTCAGATACCAGTATTTTTGTCAATATGTCAATGATAATGTAGTAATTAAAGATCTTCTTTAGCGACATGAAAGTGATGTGTCCTTAAAGACATTCAGTATATTTACCCATCTTTGTGGGAAAATCCATTAGAGATGAAAATGGGGCCTGTGACCCATAGAGTTTCAAATTCATTACCCTTTCCAATGGGACTTGTTTAAAGCACCAGATAATGGACAATGATTTTACTGTATTAAGAACATGAAGGTCTTTAAACCTACCAAAAAATCTCTGCATGTCTGCAAGATACAGCAGAAGCCAACTTCTTCCTGAGTGTGCCTGCCTCAATAGCACTGAGTCTCATGTAATAACGTAAGTATAATCAGTACTAGCCTTCTTTCAATGGGGCTGGAAAGCACCAAGCACATTACAGCCACGTTAAGAAATTAAATTCTGATTATTATGTCCAGACCCATGAAATAAAGGATAATTGGAAATATTCTGGTACATATGCAGTTTAAAAGCCAATAGACAAATTACATTTACTAAGACTAAACAGCAGAATGAAATTTCCAAAAACTTTAATGTTTCTAGAAGGAGAATTTAAGAAATTAGTGCATTTTCTAAACTCTGTTCTGTGCTATCTATCCATTACATTTAAATGTATTTATATCTATTACTTCATGAATCTGGGGAATCTCAAAAGTAAAAGTAAGCACATCAGAAGATGAGAAGAAATCTTACACTATGAAAACTTTGACAAAATGTATATTGTCAAAGAAATTAAATTCTGATTATTTATGAACTTTGACAATATGTATATTGTCAAAGATCAGCAGTCATGGATTTTAATAGATCCATAGGAAAGAAAAGGTTAGAAACAAAGAAATAGATAGCAGTGTCATATTTCAGTTGCAATTTCTTAAGAACCAGATATCTCAATATCAGCTGAGCTACTCCCTTTAAACAAAAAATCTTCCTCCTTTGCGTGGAGTACCACAAAACGCTAAAGAATTTTTCAGTTCTTGATATGGGCAATCAAACTGCAGTTCCTAATGTAGGTCTCTAAATCATCTTACTGAGACTGTACACACACTACTTCAAGAAACTGCTTCTGGGCAAAAGATGAGTAAAGACTGACTACATTAATCATTACAGTCACAATGCAGAACAAGGTAGAATAATTATGTAGGTTTATACATGTACAGCTCTAAACAAAAGTTAAGCCCTTCATACTTCCCAGCAGAATTTAACCTAGGTAGTCTACTGCTTGTTAAAATGTCAGGTTTGTTGCCAGTTTACCACTGAGCAGTAGAGACACTGTTTGCATGCTTCTCCGTGAAAATTAGAAAAGTTTTTTCTGCTCTTGTATACAATTCATGGTGCACAGACCGTCTGTGGCTTCTGGAGAATCAGAAGATTAACCAGAGGCAAGAAGAGAGTGTCTTGGATTTGAATTTCAGCAAGATTCTTCAAAAACAACAAAAGTCTCAGCTAGACTCTTGCAGCCAGCATCTGCAGATGACATTTCCTAACTTATGATAACCTGGCAAGTGTTCAAAATTAGTGCATTCAGTTATCCAGATGCTGACTAGGAAAAGAACAGTATTATTTAAAAGATCATTTGAAACGAATACGTGTTCTACTAGTGTTCACAGTCATTTTAAACCTCCACAATAAACTCAGAGCCAGATTAATACTAGAATTGTTTTAATCACAGTACCTCTAGCCTCACAAGGGAAGAAGTTGTGGACCTCCCACTGAAGTTTGGAAAAAGCCTGACACTGTATTTTACAGAAATAAACACGTACTTGAAACTAAAAAGAAATCTATTAATCCAAGATAGGTGCTCTGCTTAGAAAATCTAAGGCCAAAAATTTACCATTAAAAAATTATAACTTGGGCTGTCTTACAAAGGTGTGGTTTTGACTGTCCTGACTACAGTACTTGTACAGTTTAACTAGAATATCCTTTACTGTGTAACTTTAACAAGATAATCTAAAGAGCAATACTAAGGTTTTAAACAGAGCATGGAGAAATGCTGGTATGTCTAACGTGCTGTAAGTATTGGATTCTGAATTGGAAAACAGAAATCAACACTAAAGCAATGTTGAACTACATACCTAATCAATCCGAGACAATATGAGTGACACGTGAAATGGGAACAGTGGAAAAGTATTAAAATCTGCTAGTTTTTAATATTTATGAGCATATAACTGGCATTACTGAGTAATACACAACAATACAATTAAAGCAGCTGCTGGCCCTTATGTTTCAGTAGCATCTCCTGCATTCTGATTCATTAGCTAAGAATATACTGTCAAAACAAGAAATAGAAATTACAGAAATATATGGTTACATAAAGGAGCTTGATACAGTGAAAGAAATGTGACTTATATTCACTTCCCACCACAAATCTATGAAAGCAGTAGTATACCAAGCTTGCCCAAGGCATGCAGTTAATAAACGTTAAAAAACATCCAAGGTATTCTGCAAATGTTGCTATAGTAACAACTCCTCCTCCTTGGGAAAATGTTAATAAAAATATACAGATATCCAACGTACAACTTGGAAATGAGCCTACGTGAATTTAATATCTCCAAAATATTTTTGTTTTACACAATTACTGCTTGTAATGATTTTAGTTTACTCCATGCACAGTATATTAATTCCTCCTAATACAATAAAATTAAATGTTTGATTTCTATCTCATTACATATTAAAGAATTACTAGTCATTAAATTATGCAACCTAAAAAATGCAAGTAGGTGGCCACCAAACTTCCAATATCTTTTATCGAGCCAGTAACATTAATTTTCATAAAATTCATTTTAGATGTCCTTATCTATGATTCAAGACCTCATTAAAATTACCGAAAATCCCTTCCTAGTACCACTATGCAAATATTACTTTTGGTACTAGTAATATAATAAACAGCAGCTTAAAGAAGAAAAATATAAATGAAGTAAAAGAGAAAATATTAATTTAAACAATTCTTACTCGTTGTTGTCCTTCATACCAATCATCTTCATCAAACCAGTGGGAAATATAAGTCATCCAAGCCATGACAGAAGGCACAGTTGAAATAAAAAATACAGAACCCGAACACATGTAGTACAATGAGTTCTGTGCTAAAATTTACTCAACGCTACAACAAAGCTACCCAAAGATCAGATCTGAACTCTGTGATATCATTCTACACTAATAAGCTTTACATTCATAAATATATAATCTGAAATACTTTAAGCAGCAGCTATATGTACTGGATTCTGAACTGGAAAACAGAAATCAACACTAAAACAATTCCTAGATTATATATTCCAGTATTTTAAAATTAAAGCAGGTTAGTGCTTCAAGCTCGATTTTATAGTGCTTCTCAGCTCTGAAAATCAGGTGCTGTTTGAGTTATTCTTATTTGTTTCCTAAAAAATTCTTTTCCTTTTTTTCAAATGTAGCACATTGTAAGAAATGTAGTCTGTAAGAAATGTGGTTCAGTGCACAAAAGCTTGAATTGAAATGTAAAATACCTTCAGAATCATGGGGAGTGGTATGTTTTGGTTACGTAGGGAGGGGTTTCAACTGCCACAGTAGGAGGGACCAGAATTAACGCAAGTGTCCAACATATTATGGTTCATGTTTTTTAAAAAGGGGAAAAAAAAGAAACAAAAAAAGATCTGCATCTCTGTTGTTCACAGCCAGCAGAGCCTGAAGAGCTCAGCTACAGCAAACAGGACTGGCTGGGAAATTTAAAAAGCCTAACTGTCACGAATTCATTGGAGTGCATCTGCTTCTTTTCTCTCCCTTGGGAGAGTTTCACATATCTGACTGTATTTATTTCTTCTGCAGCTAGTTACTCTTTTTTGGTATGCTCCCAAGTTTCACATCAGACTTCACAGTGCGTTATATCAATGAAAACAAAAGGCAAAAAGAGGAATAAAAGCTGTATTGCTAACACCACAATTCAGTACTGCAGCAGCACACTTCATCGTCTGTGCTGTTTAGGAGATATTATCATACAAATCATCCTGACTGCATGGATGCAGCAACTATCAAACTCTCAACTGAGATTACGGAGACCTAAAAAACCCGTTTCTTAAGGTACCTAGAACCCAAACAACCTCTGCCTTTCTGTACTGGATTAACAAACTGTTTCCCGAAATTTGTAATATAATAAATGCAAAAGCTAGACTGTGAAGTCAATTTTCAACCAAGAAATAAACAAAGCAAAGTAGGAAAAGAACATCTGGAAGTACCAGATATTAACCTGGAGTTAGTGGTCAACATTATTTACCATTTCCAAAGAGTAATTCAGCGTCATTACCAGTCCTACTCTAACACACGTAGTTTCCATTAAGGCTATTACATAAGCAAGTTACATTCTCAGATACACAGCAGGGAAATAAAGAAAAGCAGCAATACTTTTGTTTTCCAAGCTCTTACTCAGAAATTCTGAGAGCTGGGGGGGAACCAAACCACACACACAAAATAATAAAAATTTAAATCAAGATACTATATTTATGCGAATTAGCATTCCTAAATTACCAGAAATCTTTTGTGGTTATACAGTCCTCCAGAGAAATGGATACATACACAAGAACATACAGAGGAACTTCCCACCACACTGCTGAAATTTTTCAGATTACTTGCCTTTTGAGACTTCTGCAAATGCAAAGCGCACAGAATTGCATGGTCTCATAAACTATATGGGAAACATAGGATTAATTCAGACACCTCTATTTATACGGCTAAAGAAATTCCTGACCATATCCACTGTCTATGACTAAATGATAAAAATGTTACTGATGTACCACTCCTATGGACAAAAATTTTACAATTTGCCAAACAAAGCATATCCACATTATTACTGCTTGTTACACCCCAAAATCATGGTTTCAAATAAATTAATACTAGCGCACTTAGGAAAGCCTTTGCTTTCAGGCTGCTCTGTCTCTTTATAAGGGCACCTGGCATCACTCAGAATCTTGAGCAAAGTACTACATGTAGTACAACAGTAACAGTTTTTTTCCTGCTTTACACCTATAGCGGTTCCACAACATATGTAAACTGGATTTTCTAGTCTCAATACCAGCCTGTTAGAACAATGAGTCTCTCAAGAGAGACTAACATTGTGATTCACATTTAGTTTCAGGATCATCAGGGAAGCATGCGCTAAATGAATATGGATACTGTATTATCCTTTCAATAAACTGGTGATATCTTGAGCTCAAAGGTACAGACGTAATTAAAATCTTCACAGGATAGAAGATGGGAACTTAAACTGCTAAAAACAATCTGTTACAATTACCTATAAATAAAGTGAAAAGCTTTGTGCTAAATTATACTTGAAAAATAAAAATAAGAAAGACTAATAGCTGCAAATGCATCATGGGTCCATTGTATTTGCCTATTCCACCATTCATCTCCAACTGCTGGAAAAACTATTATACTCTAGGTATAGTAATATTCCAGTGGATGATAAATTAAACTCAAAGTATTCCATCCCTTAAATCTTTGTGATTAGGGTTAATCTTATTAAATGTTTTATAAATAACTTAGTATGCACTTAACCTAAAGTCCAGTTGGTACATCTAGTTAAGTGTTCTATGTTCTCACTTTTAAGGACAACAAAATGTACTATGATGTCAAAGTCAAAAAAATGAATTTTTGTTCACGCATTGAATGATAATAAGGCATTTTAATAACAGACCAAAAGAGACATCTTTAAGGTGTATACAGCCTTACAATAGATTGCCCAATAAATGTATTTGCAATTTTCCAGAGGGAATAAAAAGATAAAACAGATCTTATTCATTTCATCAGAAACAATTGTTTAATTCTTAAACTGACACGAAGAAATGGAATGAAGCTGCATCAGGGGAAGTTCAGGCTGGACATTAGGAAAAGGTTCTTCACTGAGAGGGTGGTTGGTCACTGGAACAGGCTCCCCAGGGAAGTGGTCATGACACTAAGCCTGTTAGAGCTCAAGAAGCATCTGGACAACACTCTTAGTCATATGTTTTAGTTTTAGGTAGTCCTGCGAGGAGCAGGGAGTTGGACTCGATGATCCTTATGGCTGCCTTCCAACTTGAGATATTCTGTGATTCCATCGTCAAGCCTATGATGCAGACATCTCACAATCCTCCGTTTTGAACTAAGTACTCTCATTTCAGCAAGTGATAGATTCATTTTTCACTTTTCAGGGTCAGGACCTAACTCCTAGAGGGAACCATTCTCATAAAGTAACTACATTTTAGAAACTAAAGTTGTTATGCATATGTAATAACTAATATGTAAATACATGATACAACAAGAATAGCATTATCAATGTATGTTACAAGTCAAAAAGGTTTATTACTATTTAACACTCACAAACATTAACTTCTCATCATTTGAGATGGAAATTGCAACAGCTATCAATGCTGTAATATAAGACTTCTAGAGAAATACATATAATTACAAGAGCATACTTTAGAGAAACCCAAGATATCTTGCCAGGTTCAGCACTTCAGCTCTTTTATGTTGCCATGTGCATTTTAAAAGGCAAGTGAGATACACAAAATAAGCCAACTAAAAAGCATACAAAAATAGCTTTCTAGATTTAATGTGGTTCTGGGTCACTTCACAATGCTTAGCATCTCCTGCATCCACAGTCGTATTAGCACATACTCAAATGCATTGTCCAGACTGTTCACAGCCCTCACCAAGTCCCACTGTCACACTGAGGTTGTGTCTCAGGGCTATGAATGAGCCAGCGTGCTCAGCAGAAGGCCAACTTCTACAACTCCATGGAGGCAGCTGGACAATACAGGACCATGGACTCTGTTCTCTCCCTTTCACATAACTGTGCAGTCTTTATTCTTTACCTTTCAATCTGGACTCTGAGGAAGAATTTCCATTAGGAGTAGGGCTCTTACCTGCCTGCAGTATGATCAACAGGGAGCACCTCAAGTAGCTACTTTGCGAAGTATGGAAGCCAGAAGCCAAAGGTAACCACAAAGCAGGCAGGGGGGTGACCTCACTGATGAGGGGCACAGTCCCTCAGTACTCAGGAGCGGCAGAACAGGTCCAGTGATGGTTACCAGATTCAGCTGATACTCCAGTGATCACCAGACAAGTTCACAGCACCAAAGCAAATTTGAGATGAAGGCAGGAAAGCAGCAAGGCGTTAAGGCCAGGCACAGTGTGGCTATGGCATAGTTCAGGCAACAACCAAGGCAAGGGTCTGAGTTCCAATGCAACTCTAGAGTCAAGGGGTGGAAGGTGCATAGACGGAGGCCCCAGACAAGGTTTCTCACAGCTCTTTCTCCTGACTTGACTGTTTTCACACCGTCTGACCCAGGGTTACACAGCTGCACCATAGCAGAACTTGCCTTGAACACACAGAATTCAACCTCTGACATGGGGAAGAAAGAGGATAAAAGGTAGAGATTGCAGAGCAAGAGTTATGGGCTGGTCAGGCCCATTAGAGCCTGTGCATTGGTGGAATGGAAGATGCAGAGGAGTAGCACTCTTGATGCCATATGATCATCAGGTAAGAGAGTCTTGTAAGATCACAAGAGGTCACTACACTGGCATTCTGATCTACGAAGACACTCAGTTTGAATGCCTATGGCCAATTTTATCTTCTCACAGTATAACACTCCATAGTGGGAAGCACTTGTTGCTGGCAGCATTACCTTTGAGTCTAACATTCAACTAGCCATGGTTCTGAAAACTTCCCCTGCTCACTGAGTCTCTGGTGTCTTCCATCCCAACAGTGTAATGAAAACCTGTATCTTTTTACCATGACAGGAAAAGACAGAAAACCTTCTAGAAGACCACTTCTCATGTTTTCCCTGTATTGGTCTGTTTGATAAACTTCACAACCCCAAATGAGTTTGAGTGGGGAGGACAGACAGAAGTGGAACAAAAGATGGTTCCTAAGGTGAAAGCTACACTGTGGATATGGGCAGTGACTGGGACTGGGGAGCGCAAGAGTACACCAACAGCTGCCTGGATGCTCAGTGAGCCAAGCTGGCCATCACTGGGCTGTATACATGGCAGAGACGTGGGATCCCACAGCTGTGAGCTCTGGAACTGTGAGTTACAGGGATTCAAAGAAGCTTGCTGACTCAGGAGGAAGAGTACAAACTAGGCAGATGAAGGAGATGGATGGAGCGCATAGTTTATTAGCTTAGTGAGTCATACAGGAGGTAATGTTGCTCGTACAAGGCATTTCCACTTATACATACAAGCAACTTGTATGAGGGTTGTAATGCATGTAGCCAGCACAATTCTAGTATCTGCTATCACAAGCAGCTATGTGGCACTGTAGAATATAGTGACTGGACAAGTAAGTCTGGGAATCCTTCACATAAGGTGTTGGTACTGTGAAAAAAAGTCTATACTCTATGCTAAACATTCAGCTTTACCGGTTGGTAACACATATAGTCTCAGAGATACTGAGATTGCAGAGAAAACTTCTTCTCAAGTTTAAGAGCATCATCTATCAAAGATAACAGAAATTCACAGAACTACTGTCTGAAGTGACAACTGATCAATCCAGTTCCCAATACAAGGTTCTTTAATCCTTATTTGGATTCCTAAAGCAAATTATTCTCCAAAAAGTTGAATATTGAACAGTTCAACATGATTTCAGAATGAGAAACTTCTAGCTTCAAGCAGGGGAGGATTTAATTCCAAGTGAAGACTTACTTTATTGACGACGACAACCTTCAATTACCTTAAGTGTGGACATTAGGCAGGACAGAAAGCCTAAACACTATAAAATTTCCTGTAAGATACAATCCAGCAGGAGTAAGACAGTAATGGGGTTTTGCCAACTACTTTTAATTATTCTGCCTTATATGATAATAAGGAAGGATATGCAATCTGAGAATAGTGACAGTTAGTAGAGATTACTACTTCCAGTACTGCAGATAAAACAGCTGAATACTTGGTCCCAAAGTTTGATTGGCTAGGCGTAAATACAATAAACCTAAAACAGTCAGAAGGATAAAATGGAAATGATCTTGTAAATTGTGATGCTTTAGGATAAGAACATTACAATGTGTGGTTAAAGTTCAGTGCCACAAAGGTTAAGAATTACAAAACAAACAAACAAAACCCCAAACAAACAACAACACAACAATGTTTATCTTCTATTTGTATTTGATATGAAAGTTGATCTTAGTTGTGAACACTCCAGTGTAGACATCTTTTTATTATGAGATTATCCTCGCTCTCTACAAAGACACAACCTTAAAAGAGTCTGAAAGGATATACTGAAGAGTATAGTGGCCTCAATCTCTACACACTAAAACATATACCTAGATAAAACATACTTATATAGCTTACCTAGAAAACAAAAGTTAAAAGATTAAATCTGAAAATAATGACCTATATGCCATTGGAGTGACCAAACTGATACTATTCTCCCATATTATCTGGCAATATCTGAAGTCAGCAATGCGTTTCAGTTCTGAAGAAAAGATTTTAAAGACTGGAAGAGAGGTAAGAAACCTCTCCATCTTGATCTTCCGCTTTTGCCACCGAATTTGCTACTATTTAATAATCTATAGTTGATACACTGCGCCAAATCAACCATGCACTTTTTTTTTTCCAAATACATTTCTAACCACTGTTTATGTTTCTGCTTAAATCTTATATAGAGAAATATTTTGACTTTTGTCTCTCTCATTTCTTTAAAAAGTCAGGTTTGATGTATTCTTGCCATAAATCTGTAGCATTAAGTATGTTTCAAAATTAAGAATTATTTTCAATTAATCGACTACATTTACACTACATAGAAATTGTTATTTTAGTAAGCTTGTCTCCAGATTCACTGTATGCAAGTCTATGACAAAATTCATTCTCTGTCAATCCATATAGACATTATTTCATGTCCCATCATAGCTCTAAAAATTATCTACTGAATTACCATATACTAAAGATTAACATCATACAACTTTGCATTTTCTCTTTGACACAGTTTGAAGCCAGAAAGATCATTAAAGGAATTAATGTCTTCATAACAAAAACCATACAACAAAAAAAACCAAGAACAAAATAGTTTAAAAATTCCTTAAATTATAAGAGTATAAAAATGCATTACTTTCATAATTTGTATGGCAGTATGTACAGTCATTACATCAATATCTATAGTAAAGAAGTAAGATAAAAAGCCTCAGTTTTTATTTATTAATTAGGGCTTTAAGAATCTTTACATTGAGAATATGAAGCAAGTAATGATCCTAAATATCCTAAAATAAATCCTAAAACACAATGTTTACAGTAAGGCTGTGCAATAAGCAATCATACAATAATGACACAGCAAACCTACATCTCAGTGATCCTATGTCATACAAGGTCAGTTAAGAATTAGATTTCCCCTACTTCTCCCAAGCTACTAATGGCACAAACATAAGCAGGGCTTTAAATGGTAGTCCTTTTTATTTTTCCCCTCATTTGCTCTTTCCCAACAAGCTGTATGGATTTATCAGGACAAGATGACATACAGGATAGCCAGGCCACCTCATGGTGATTAGAATAAGCTGTTAGTAACAGATGTGCAACACCATCATCATCACCAGATCTGCACTGGGATGAGACTTTAGAACAACCTTCCCACAACAGTACAAGGACAAAAACATAGCTACTTTTAAGACTGAGCTTTATCAGTTTATGGAGGAGATTAGGCTCTAGCTGCCAACAATAGCAGTAGATTGGACTTGATCGTGTATCTTCCTAAGGATGTTCCATAATTGGATCTTGAAAAATAAATTCAATGAAACTTTATAGTCTTTTTTTCTAAGAAAATAAATTAACATCTCTTAAGGAAAAAAAAAATAAAATATAAATGAGTATGTTTATATATACAGTACCACTGTTACTATGGCTTAGCAGATGCTTCCATTCAAATTCTGTGAAGAATACATACGACATTTAAGAAAAGGGTAAGTTAAATATCTCTGATTTTCAAATTCCTTGGTCAAAAAAGAAAAAAGAGCACACAAGCTATAACCTTATTCATAAAGCTAGGTCTATACTGAAATGTTTGTCTCAGTTTCATAAATCACTACACATATAAAATTTGAATGTACCGAAAGCTGAAGTGCACTAGTTTCTGTAAAAAAAAAAAAAAACAAAAAACACACACAAAAAACCCCAAAAAACTCACACACATTCAGTTTGTCAGCAAACAATTAATATGGCAAGAAAGATGTTGTATGTATTTTTTTGTATCATGTTCGTAAGATTTATCTGTTTAGTTAAGTCATTCCATTCTAACATGTTCTTCAGAAACATGTTAGATTATAATAAATTTAGATAATAATAATGCAAATCCCTGTCTGAAATTATAACGAACACATTTTAAATTAAATATTTTAATAATAATCACTTTTAAAATTATATTTTCCTGATTTGGATGTTAAGATAATAGTACTTCTTGATTAATGTATATTGAAGGGCATTTCTATGGCAGATGTAAGAAATAACAAAAACACTTCCTCAGTATATTTAACTCATACCAAGAACTTTCCTTAGCAGAAAAATAATTTCAGTATCTGAAGCACAAACAAGCCCATAGAGAATATAACTTGAAAGTAGGGATAGAAAAAAAAAAAAAAAAAAAAAAAAAGAAGAAGAAATACTCTCTAGTTGCGAAGCTCAAGGTAATATTTAAAATCCCTTGGATCTCAGTCATGTCCCTGTGCTATTCATCATCTGTATGTATTTGTTAATGGATTTGGTGAGCTAAGAGAGGTTGAATAAGCAAAGTGTGGATGACATCCAGCTGCATCTATCTTGTAAAAACTGTACCCTCTCACACATCTGCTAATACTAATTTTCAAAATTTGGAATACTAGCTAAAGCTAGACACACACAAGATAGAGTTGATTTTATTAGAAAAACAGATCAACTTTTCAAAGTTTGTCTCCAAGATAATGTTCTAAAACATTAGAGTTTCTGCTTTAAGTATTTTTACAGAGCAGTCAGTTTAACTGTTCTGTTCAGACACTTGAGGGGCCACTTGGCTCTAACAACCACAAAAGCAAAAAGAACCCCCAAAAAACACAACAAACACAACCCCCAAACATCACAACCACCTCCAAAAAAAGAAATCTCTTTAACTGCAACAAGATTGCACTCCATTCTCTGGAACTCTGAATGGGATACAGCTACATGCACGTTCATAGCCAGCAGCTTAAGTATTAAAAAAATGTGCTGTAGTTAGTGACAAATGATTACAGAGTTCTTTTGAACACCAAGCTCACACTTGAAAGTGGAAGTCTTAATTTTTCTTTCCTGTCATCTAAACTTACGTATGAAATTGATCTCTGGGATCTGACATATCTTCTTTCATTCCAGCATTATCAGTATCCCACTACAGGTATTTTCAGAGAATAGGTAACAACTAGAAAATGAAGCTAAGAGAATGAAAATAGTAGCATTAATTAGTGCTCTTAGACCTCAATTTGCCTATGTGGGGAAGAAAAAACAACAATAAGAAAATCAATTCTAGTGTAAAAAACCCAAATGATTCTTTAACCAGATTGAAAAAGAGAATACAGAAGGTGAAAACCAAAGAGACTAAGGTTCAGACTATCAATAAACTAGGCAATTTACATCTCATTAAGCAATAGGCTACTAAATAAGCGGGAAAAGCAGGTTATCTAATGGCGCAAGTAAATGCCAACAATTATATCTAAGGCAGAAACAAAATAGATCTTAAAACATATAAATCAAAGAGGATGGGATAAGCTCTATCCCCCCAAAAAACCTGTTAGTAGAGAAGATCGGTTTCAAGAGACCATGAAATGGAGTACAAACTACACAGCTATAGTACAAGCAGAATGGAATCTGTCAAAAGGAGAGAGAAGAAAAAACCCTTACAAAATTAGTCAAATACTCAATGCGATAAACCATGGGAAAAGTATGAGCCATCAATAGGATGCAGCCACAAGAAGAGATGTACAATGTGTTAGGAAAGCTATTTTCAACACAGAAGGAAGCTTAACACCATTATACCAGGCACTCATGCACTATGTTTGGTTAGCATATTCAAGAGAGACAGATTTAAACATTTTAAATACAGTATTTTAAAAAATGATGGGAGGAGGATGCAATTCCCAGAGATATAGAAGTGTTATTTAAATCAGGATACCATACAAGCCAAGCAGTTGGGTTCAAATTGGTCACATAGGCTGGAAAGTAGATAAAGATTCCTGTACCTGAACCAAACTTCTAGTCGATAGAAGCATTAAGAAAAACAACTTCATTAAGTAGGGAAAAGGCGGTATTAATCTTATAATTAAGTATTATAAGACCTATAATATACAGCACAAGAAAAAAAGATGACATTAATGCTTTTCCACTCCAACAACTGCTTCCGAGAGCATCCTTCATTATCAAATAGGAAATAAGATGCTGGACACTGAATAGAAAGATTCATCACTGATGAAGATTTTAGAAATTACTAATTATCAACTTGTCCGCTTACACACAGCTTCCCACATAAAACTGAACAAAGTAGCCCAAGTGAAAAATCTAAGGAGGAACCTTAGCAGAAATGACTGTGCAGTCAAGGTCATCATCATAAATGAAAACACCACCAAATGACAGAAAGAACTGTAAGAGAGGAGTTCCCACACTTGAGACTGCCTTGGGAGCTAGTATATGATATTGTTAACAACTTAAAAAATAGTCAGCAAAACTGTACAAGCCTTTACTGCGCATCTAGTAAATGCCACACATCGCAGCAAAACCAACTTCTCCAACCTGTGCTAGAACAGGGTAAGGAATAAATGACCTCAACGGATTCAGCCAAGGTGTACTTATTATAGCACTTAAATTGGGAAAAGAATACCATACAAATCTTCTGTCCTTCTCCAGTTCCCAGAGTACAGCTCAGCTGCTACCATAAATAATTGCTAGCCGGAACAACGCTATGTCACTGAATTACCTACAACTTACAGGTGAATTGTCAGTTCTCATAGCCAGTTTCTATAATTCAAATGTTATATTGATATTTACTTCTTCTCTTGTGCTGCGTTATCTTTTGCCTTATATAACAAAATATGTTGAGTTACACGATACCTTCACCAGGATTTGCTGAAGTAACACTTATTGTGCACATCAACTCTGACTCACAGACTGCAGGAAGAGGAAGTAACTGCTTTCCCTAAGTTATCATCTCCTATTACCACTGTTAGAAATAAAATACTGGCCCACTGAGTTAAATGGACCATTAGTCAAACTCAGTGAGGACCTTCTTATGTTGTTCTTGCTATGTGGAAATTTCCTCACAGCAAATGACCAAATTACAAGTTTATCATTGTGTTATGGGGTCCTTTCAATAGCCAGAGCTACTCAATGAGTCCAAGATTTGGTATAACAGAACACACAGAATGACACTTCTGTTGAAACAGAGGGATAGAAGAAGACAGTAGATATCTTATCAGGGAGAATAATTAATAAGTTACCAAAAAAATCAGTAAGTAAAACAATGCCCCCAAGAGATTTTAAAATTTTTGCATTATCTGTATTATTCCATACATCACCTTAGATCACTATATCTCCATATGGGTTACAACAATTAGCCAAAGATGACTACAGTCTTAACTGAAGCTTCTGAACAGTCCTGATATGCAAAACATAAATAACAGTAACACAAAGTTAGCTTGACTGATTTGTGCAAAGCACTTGTTCTCTAACCTTAAGATATACCAGTAACATATACAGTTGTGCCTTTAATCAGGAAAGAAATGGCACAACCTAAGTGAATTTCCTCTATTTTATGACTGCAAAAAAATTAGGAAGTGCAAAGGTTAGCAACTTGAACTTAATGAAAAGCAATGGGAAATACGCCTTACCATGAAAAAGCTAGGCAAGACAATCCTTTGCTGAAGTTTGAAGAATATCTGATTGTTTACTATATGCATTTATTGTCATAATTCTTCCCCAAAATGCTGTTATGAATAGCAGGAAACTGCATAATGTCATGATAAAATTTTTACATGAGACATAAAACCAGAAAGCTCTACACTCCTAACATAGGAGAGATTTAAACTCTAGAATTAGATAGAAAGAGACACAACAGACTTCCTAGCCCATGACATTTTTGAAAGACTGAGTGCATGGCCATCAGAAAGATACTCTTGAAACAACCAGTTCTGGGGCTTAAAAAGCAAATTTCCAAGTATTTATGTTCTACATCATACAGTGGTTAAGCCAATTACTAAGAGCACTATGGTCTTTATTGATTTCTAAATCCAGTATTATGACCTTTACTACAGCATTCCAAGTAATTATAGATCTCACTCAGACTTTGATTTCATGCCTGCCATTTTCAAGCCTTCCAAAAGTTTCTCATATTGTCGCATAATCATTTCTATGTAAAGCAACATCTCTTAAGATGTCAGAGGAATTTATGTAACAGAAAAAAACTTTAAATACTTATTTCTTCATTTACAGAGTCTGCTGTCTGGAATGTGTTTTCATAATCTTTGTTTGATTAGCCTCTAGTTTGCTTTTGTACTTGAATAATTTTTTTTTAAATTCTCTAAGTTTATTTTTGCTCCTCCCTCCCGCACTTGTCCCAGCTGGGAAAAGCATGTGAAGTATA
>NW_009598781.1:18321-18547 GCF_000690535.1 Cariama cristata
AAGCCTCTCTCCCTACGAAGGGCAAGCCTTTTCCACGTAGTCTGCTTTCTCTAAACGTTGCTGCCTCCGCGTTTAGTCGATTTTAAATTTACGTTTCCACCCAAGCTCGGTTGTACGGAGATACGCATACAGTAGAAAAGTCCCCAAACCAGTGCAAAAAACCCCAAACCAACAATACCGTCAGCTCGCTCCTGGATACTCCACACAACCGCCCCAAACCCCAGAA
>NW_009598782.1:0-14095 GCF_000690535.1 Cariama cristata
GTTAGTACTTACCAAGCAACATTTTATTTCAGTAATGCAGTTTCTTTTAGAATACAGACTACGAAGCTTTGCATTTTTATGAAATTTGTTTTAATTTCTTGCTGCAGAGGTGCCATGCATTATTCAAGATTATAAAATGGTTTGGATTTCAGGAGCATTTGGATTTGCTGATGAGGATTTCAAGCTGTGTAATTATGAAACTGTGTGCACATAGGTTGGAAGTTCAGAACTCATTAGCGTAATCATTAAAATAACCATTTTTAAAGTGTGGTATTACATTCCGGGGTGTGCAATTACACTATCATGTGATTCTGGTTACTGGAAACATTCTTGTAATAAACTTCAGGTCTAGCAATGTGCTTCAAGATAAGTTCATAGCTTTAAGAACAGACACCTGGTCAAACGTTGCTTAGCTTATTAAAGAAAATTCAGTTTTATAGACTTCAAGCCATAACGCAGTGCCTGTATGCATAAATTAACCTCCTATTTATCCTAGAAAAAATTATAAGCATTTACATATTTAGTGCTGTATAATGTAATTTTTCTTAAAATAGATATTGTCTAGGAACATATGGCAAGGGTTACTTACTTCAGCTCTAACTACTTTAAAAAGTAAAAATGTGGTTATAAAGGTTCTTACCAGATGGACTCCAAACTTTTAGTTTTTTCCAGTGTAATGTCTGTGTTTGAACATTCTGAACTGTGAACTTTTTCTCTGAACACCTATAACCACCAGAGTTTTTCCATTTGTGGTAAGTATTCCATTACTTTTTTCAGATTAAAAAGAAAGAATTAACGGTGACAGTGGATCTGTGACACTAATAAAATTCCTGATAGTTTTGGAATAAGATTGACTATTTAAATGCTAAAAAGGTAATTTTGGAGTTAAAATCCTTTTTTGTAAGATACATGCGAATCTGAAACCTGTGCTTTTCTAATTTGATTTTCTGTTGATCCCTATATTATCTGATTTTGTATTTTGGCATTTAAAAAAAAGAGTATTAAAGACATACAGCAGGCAGAAGGTTTGGGACCTGGTCGCTTGGTTTTTGGGGAGTATTCAGCTGTACAACCATAACACTTTCTGTAGACCCGAAAATGTGTTTTGTCATCTGGGCACTAAGTCGTGTAGTTAATTGGTGGTTTGACAGCTGAAGCTGTTTGCGTTTCTGTTCCTTAAACAATGAGAAGGATGGAGGGAGGGAGGTCATTCTAAGTGCATCTGGTCACTAAGGATGGGTTGAATGGACATGCAAATGTCCTGATGAAAAGGCGTTTAATATCTCTCTGTGTAAGCATAACCTGGTGGAAGACGCTTATTCCTTCTTAATGATTTTCCTTAATGTATCAAATACTTGGAATTCTATATACACGTGTTGATGCTTAAGTGCAAGTAAGCACACACATGTTAATGTTTACCAAGGGAGTGATATGCATTGTGAAAATAATATAACCTTGTTGTGGAAAGATAATTTGGTGGGTTGTCTTGCTTGTAAATCAAGCTGAGCTCTCAAATACTTCCACATAGTGGTTTATTTATAATATGTGTTGGAGGCTGGGAGGGTTGGGGTTCTTCAGCCTGGAGAAGAGAGGGCTCTGGGGCCACCTTATTGTGGCCTTTCAATAGTTACACGGGGATTATAAGAAAGATAGGGACAAACTTTTTAGCGGGGCTTGTTGCAATAGGACAAGGGCTGATGGTTTTAAACTAAGAGAAACTAGATTTAGACTAGATACAAGGAAGAAATTTTCACAGAGAGGGTGGTGGAACACTGGAACAGGTTGCCCAGAGAGGTGGTAGATGCCCCATCCCTGGAAACATTCAAGGCCAGGTTGGTCAGGGCTCTGAGCAACCTGATGTGGGTGAAGGTGTCCCTGCCCATGGCAGGGGGGTTGGAACTAAGTGACCTTTAAAGATCCCTTCCAACTCAAACCGTTCTATGATTATGATTTTGCTTGTCCTATTAAGATTGCAAATGAATTGAGGAAGGAGTTTTTTGTTCTGTTTTCCAGTTAGGGCTCAAAAGACAACTTAAATACAAGAAATTATAAATGCCTACTGTGGTAGACCTTGTTGTGTAGGACAGTGGTGAAAGAGGTGAGGTTTTGTGTTGGTATTTCATTCCTTTTCAGAAATGACTGTGTTCTGGCGCAAGGAGTTGGAGTTGGTCCTGATCCTGTTTTGGGAAACTGTTTCAGTGCAGTAAGCTTGCATTACTTTTGATAGGTACAAAACTCCTGTGTAAAGTTCTGTTCTTCTAGTTCCTATGACTCTTCCTTCCAGAAAGTTGAAGCTTGTTTAAAATTTTGAAATATTGGTAGAAATTTCGTTTGTTTCAGCAGTTGCAAGCAATTCAGGCTTTGTGTTTTGGATCTTTTGTGTTGTAATGGAGATATTGTAGTGGTATACTAGTGAGATGGCCTAATACCATTGCAATTGTGAAAGCAAATCCTTCCCAAATGTTTAGAAACAAACCAAAACCAACTCAATTCTTGTGTACACGTTTGAGACATCAACCCTTATTTTATTTAAGGAACAACTCACGTGTTTGAGGAAAGTACTACATAAATTCCTATTAAAAATGCATGCATAACCCAGTTATGTGCCAGCTTTCTGGTATACGCAATATGGAGCCTGACGGAAAGCCTGCCTTATTTTGACTTGAAAGGGTTGGAAAGGGCACTGTCTCCATACTTCAGCTGAGGTGGCAGCTTTGTAGATGAAATATGGTAAACTCCTATGGAAAGTGCCTGCTTTGTGGGGTGGAGACACTGATGTGTGTGAGTCTGTGGGGATGGAGATGGCGCTGTCCTTTGATACACATGTCATACAGTGAATATCTTTTGAGAATGTGTATGAATAAAAGAACATGCCTTCATCTTTCTGGGAGTTGAAGTATCTTCTGCAAAGATCTGGAAGGCTGACTGTGTTCATAACCTGCTTACAAGTCTGATGAGGGGCGGCTGAGGGAGCTGGGGTTGCTTAGGCTGGAGAAGAGGAGGCTGAGAGGAGACCTGATCGCTCTCTACAACAACCTGACAGGAGGTTGTAGCGAGGTGGGGGTCGGTCTCTTCTCCCTGGTAACTAGTGATGGGACAAGAGGCAACAGCCTCAAGTTGTGCCAGGGAGGTTTAGATTGGATATTAGGAAATACTTCTTCACTGAAAGGGTTGTTGAGCATTGGAACAGGCTCCCCAGGGAAGTGGTGGAGTCACCATCCCTGGAGGTATTTAAAAGACATATAGATGTGGTGCTTAGGGACATGGTTTAGTGGTGGACTTGGGACTGTTAACAGTTGGACTTGATCTTAAGGGTCTTTTCCAACCTAAATGATTCTATGATTCTTTTCAGTATTAATGCTTTCCTGTTGTTCATTTTGTTACCATTCTGCAAAGATGCCATTAATATTAAAATTAAGTTACAGTAATTTGAAGACTCAAGTCTTGAGGGTTTTTCGTTTTCTTCCCTTTTTTCAAATGCAGATGGAACAGTAGTTCAACGACTTAAGTAAAAAACCTGAATCTTATACTCACAATTACACATTTGAGGGTCAAGAGACGGTGCTGCTTCCATGTAGTTAAAGTTCAGCTAATTAACTAAACAAAAAAGTTAAACCCTCTTAAATAAAAATGTGCATTCAGGAAAATGTTATAAGAAATGACATCAAGGAATAAGTAGTCTAGCTGAAAAAAATGTTAAAATATTCTGAGCTTTCTAGCATGAGAATGTATTTGCTGTGCCTTCTACAAGCCTTTGGCTGAATGCATTCAGTGCTGGCACCAGTTACTTTGTATGTGTGGTTTGTTTGTGTGTTTTGTTGTTTGGTTTCTTTTTTTAATTCTGATGAAACTGTTAGAGCTGTTTTCTTGCTGTTGTAGTGCTAGTAGTCTGATTCTTGCTCTCTTACTCCAAACTCTATTCAGACATTTAATTGCATCCTTGTTTTCAGATTCCTTCCCTGCTGGGAGATAAGCCAGGTAATCCAGAAGTCAAAGCTGAGGAAGAATCGGTGACAGTAAGCAGGGAAAGATGAGTGACACAGGATTTGATTAGTGATTCGTTTATTGGTCACTTTGCAACAGTAGCTACTGTGGGTGCTTGAGAGGTAGAAATAAGAAAAACTCTCTTTTAAAATATCCTAACTTTTGGAGGGGACTTGTGTCCTGAAGTGTGTAAAGGCTATCTTAACTTCAGGTTTCATGTGGCAAATCTTAATAACCATGAAAGGATGCAAGAAACTTCCTTAAGTTCACTTTTGCTGTTGAATAGTTGATAATGCTTCTTATTGTATATCCAACTCCTGAATGTCTTCATTTTTTTCTGTCGGGGTTTAGCTTGTGCCCAGACTCTTTATTTTCTAGTTGAAGAACTGTCTATTCATATAACTGAAAGTGGTTATTTGAAAGAAGGAAAGTCGATGATATTTTCTTTAGGTTTGAAGCATTTGCAGCTTTCAGGATTTCAACACGTTATCTGAAAATAGGAGAGATTGTGCAAATCACTAAGATTTGAGAATCAACATGGGATGTCTGAATCTGAAGGGTCGCTGAAATTTGTTAGAACCATTTTGGATGAGTGTGAGAAGCGGTGTGAAGAGCAAAGGAGATATTAAAAAAAGACTTTAGCATGTGCTTGCCATTGGCCGTGCCAAGGGCAGGGGCTGCAGCGAAGGAGGCATCCTGTCTCGGAAGCAGCTGGCACAG
The DNA here is from genome assembly GCF_000690535.1 of Cariama cristata. NCBI lineage: Eukaryota > Metazoa > Chordata > Aves > Cariamiformes > Cariamidae > Cariama > Cariama cristata. Next base: position 4,705 of record NW_009598782.1, read on the forward strand.
TAGTTGACAGCCGACGTTGACAGTGAGGACACAGCTTTCTCTGTGTCGGAAGGCTGGGTTTGTGGAGGAAGACCACTGGAGGAAGCAACTGTAAACTTCACTGCTCTCTGCTGCTACCTTAGGTCTGGTTCTGTGGCCAGAGAGCACCTGCAGCAGAGAAATTCAGACTTCTGAGAGGTTGTCTTGTGCTATTCCTTATTTGGGAGGGAATGCTAGAGCTGGAGATAAAAATTTAGGGCTTGTAGGCTTGCCTCTAGGTTGTTCAGTTCAAGGCTCCTTGGTCTATTTTACCCTGGCTTCCTGTGCCAGAAGAAACTGTAGGATAAAAAAGTCTGGTAAAGGAATGCTTGATAACTATAGTTGAATCTTGGGGAATAAAAGATAGCCTTTACATCCCATATGTTTAAAATATACTTATCTTATGGCAGAAAAATGACAAGGAATGTCAGTTGCAAACAATATATGGCAAAGGGTAATTCTAAAAAAATATTTTTTAAAATGAATGAAGTTGACATATGTACGCTTCGACTTGGTTCAAGGCCTCATTTGTGGATGCTTTTTCTGCTGCGTGTTGAAAATTGAGTTGAAGACAAGCAATACTCAAAACTTAAGATAAAAATGCATGAAAAGCTAGTCAGTTAAGTATGCAGATGTGCGTTATGTGGCTGCCTAGAACAGTGTAAAGATAGTACCTGTCCTTATACCACTGTTTCTGCAAAGCTGTGGGTTTTTTTATGTGGTGAATTTATTAATTAAAAACAGCCAGTTTTGAATCTATGTGTTCTTTTGTTACTGTCCTCCTTTTTACAAAACAATTTCATGTCTTCCTTGCTTTTTCAAATAAAAGCTAACTTTTCATATGAACTCAAGTTCTATTCTTGTATAATTACTTAGCAGGCTGTAGTAATCATAGTAATTAATGTGTTTTTTTGAAAAAGTACACTTTTTCCAGTGCATTTTTAACTTTATTCTCAAGAGGATGATAAAATACAGTATGGTAGATCGTGCAATCAAGTTAATGCAATCAAGTTGCTAATCATTTTCTTGGAAGAACCTCCATTAGAGAGGATGAAGACTTGCTCTTCTTTTGCTGAAGAAATACCCTCGTTTGCTGTTGATTGAGGTCCTAAGCTCAAACTGCTAGGTTTAGCTTGACCCAGGTTATATTAGTGGCACTTTCAAGTTATGATTGCTTGCCTTCCTGGGACTACACAGAGATTACTGATTGATAAGAAATCAAAGAACTGAATTTCAGAGTACTGAGATTTTCCTGATCTTAATGTTTTACATGTTTAAAAATATGATGAATCTTTCATATGGTGCTAATGCATTTTATATTAACACTTCTGAAAAGTTCTTCTTAGATGACATATTTCTTCTTACATCATTTTATGTTTAGCTTTGAGGGAAGGTTTTCCCAGGCTTTCATTTATATCTAATATCTTCCCTATAGCAATCAAAGCTGCAAGGAAAAAAACCTGTGTGATCAAGAAGTTCTTATAGGTCAGTATAGAATAATGATAGTGAGGTGAACAAACAGTACAGCAACAGGAACTAGGTGTCTTAAGATACTTTTTTTTTATCTGTACCTTTGTGACATTGAAGCTAAACTGCTGAAGGTAGGTATGAAATGTATTATGTGAGGAGCTTTGATTACCGTGTGTGGTGTTTAGTTTCAAGTTATCAGATCTATATAACATACTGGCATTATTTATAATCCTTGTATAGAACTGTAGGTTGTATTTCTGGCCCGCTGCCTGTAAACTGGTTATAGTAACTGATGAGTAAAGGGGTGAACAATTTTAATTTCTTCTCTTAGATGACAACTTCTATTTTGTTATTCTGCATGGTAGCGCTACTCTGAAGGGTAGCAGCACTCAATGGCAATTCAAGTAACACCTTCATAGCTAGAATTCTGTTGAATCTCATGTATAAACACAAAGTGGAAAAGTAAGTTCATTTGGAGACAGTAGCAATTAATCTAAGAAATCAAATATGAAGTGCACTTCAGCAAAGTTTTTATCTTTTTTCCCCCTCTAAAAGGTATTTTTTTTCTTTTGCGAGGATGAATGCATACAAAGATATGGCATTTTTGTGTTTAGAATCCCTTCTTCAGAAACCTTCCCTGCTCCTTCCAGCCCTCTCAAAGCTGTCTTGAGATACAGCAAAGGACTTGTGACTGTATATGGTCTCTTTACTGTCTTACATGAGTGATTCATGTTCCCATTTCCCTGTAACCATTTTAGGATGTTGCGCTGCTCTTCACATGTGAAAGAGAAGATGGCAGCAGATGCGTACAGCTGTGCTTGTGTAGCCTGGTAGGTTGCCTGTGTCTCTGGAAAAGAGGCTTTTACTTCAGTGTACAAAGGCCCTGCTTCCAGTAGGGCCACTAAAAGACAGTGAATGTTTCTTAAGCTTAGTTTTGCTTTGGCTGTGGTTTCCTGGCAGCCTTGAGCTGGCTTGAGTGTGCATTTTCTTTCAAAAGAGAGATCGTAGTCTGTCTCTACCCAGTCCTGCTGCTCTTGCTTTTTGAACTGTACAGGAGCTGATCTGTGCTTAAACTAGTCTGACACAAACATAAAACTTGGTTGTCTTTACTCAGAACAGTTTCCCAAAGTAATTCCTTTTGTTGGCTGTGTGCCTGCCAAAAGAGGTGTGAAGCAGCAGTTGTTCTGGGTAGGGGGATGGTGCTGCTAGTGTTCATGAAGTGGTCATGCGACTGTGGTACATAAGGAGTTGAGGCTCCTGTTCTTTGCTTGCAACCACTGCAGGAAGAATATTAGTTTCAAATTGTGTTACTAGGCAATAATACACCAGAATGGGACCAAAAAAAAAAAGTCCTTGAGAAATTGGGACAATCTTTTGCTCTTTGCACTGCTTTGTTGAACTGGGCCCTCTTTGCTGTGGTAGCTCACAAGTTTCAGAGATTTTGTTGCCATTTCACAGTGTAATTTTCATCCCTGTCCTCTGTTCAAAGAAATTCCACTTGTTTGTTGCTGGCAGGGAATATGTGAATAAATACTTATTACGTGTTCGATTAAGATTTTTAAGAACTGTGTTATAGCACCTCATGCACCTTCCTACTCTGGGGTGTTAGTCTTGTACCCAGCTTACTAGTGTTGGAGTCCTCTCTGCTCCCTGAGGAGAAGGTGCCTGTTAAACAGCTCCTCTCATTCTGCCTCACAGGTACAGCTCTTAAATGAGGTTTTAGGATAGGTGTATGGGCTTTTTGCTTCATCTAAGTGGAGACTGGCAGCCAACAAGCTCTTTTTCATGAGATCAGAAATATTGCAGAAGAGTTAGTCGCCTCCTTGGACAAAAAAAAAATGTGTGGAAAAGGATTATGGTGCAGCATAAAGCATTTTGTAGCTACACTGATTAGCCATGTCGCTTTAAAGTTTAGAAAACTTGATGATTGGCCACATACAGGAGAGGAAAACCTGATAATTGCTGCACTTGGAACCCCAGCTTTTCTTCATTAAAACTGATGAGGATATGAATAGTTCTACAGTTTGGAGGTTTTAAAACTAGTGTCAGAGCTGGAAATAGAGATTGTAGATACCTTTGCGCTGTGATACTTAATTGATCAGTGGCTGTTTCAAAAAACAAAACTGTACATACCTGTCGGCAGGCACTGGGGGAGTTATGTTAAAAGGTTCAGAATGATCTAGATCATTATAAACATTAGCTATAAGGTATTTGTGGGTGGCTTGCTTCTCTACTTTAATTGGCTATATTCTGGTAGTAGAACAGGGCTTGAAAGTTAATGTGCACAAATGTTATAGCAGACTTACCTGGCTAGTAACCTCATATAGCAGAAGGAGAGGATGACTACGTCCAGCTTCCTGGTAGCCAAAGCTTGGCACATAATTTAGTCCTAGATGTACTCCTGTATCCTTTATTAATACAGATAGAAATATATTCTGTGAAAATATTTTGGAAATTCAAGAAGTGTTTTTTCTGGCTTATTTATTACTTTAAAAGTAAAAATTAGTAAAAGAGGTAATTCAGTCCCTTTTGAAACTATCCCAAACGTGTAAAGTGCATGAATAAATGCTTCCAACTATTCCTTTTTCTGTTGGCTGTTTAATTAGTAACACTCTAGCCACTGTGTGGAGAATAACTGAGAATATAAACATACTTTAAATATTTTCAAACTGTATGAGGTAGAATTGAGGAAGAATAACAAACAATGCAAGATAAAGATACTTCAAATGTTAACATTTGATTGCATTGTAAACAGAGTGTGTTATTGGGACTTCTAGTACTTGGCTTTTTCCCCAGTATGTTCCTTACTCTTAAGAAACAAACAAAAAAAAAATATCCAGAATTGTACTGCGAACACATTATAAACACTGTCATAGTTGCCTGGTGAAAGTATTCTGCACCGTAACAGCTAGTGGAAACTAGTTTTATCCGGTTAATGGAAGACAAGTTATTGACTGTATCCGATACAGAGAAAATTGAACTATCTGTTAAAGGTGATGAGCTGTTTATTTCTAATATATTGTTCTAAAAGTGCAAACATTTGAAAAGAAAACCACTAGATTACTTATCTCCCAAGAAAAACAAAAGCAGCTCTTAGCCCTTTGTGATCTTCATGTGCTGTTGCATGTTATCCCTAATTCTTAGGACTGCATGTTACCCTTCTCATCTGACCTAGCTCCCATTCCTTCTTTTAAATTTATCTTTATGTTTTTATCTGAATTGCTTTAGATAAGATTTTCTGAATCAGTTGAACTGATCTCTTTAAAATGCTCCCCCCCCAAAAAAAAAAATCGGCTGGAGATGCATTTAGAAATTAAAAAAACCCACAAAACCAAAAAACAAACACACAAACCCAAACACTTGTCCCAAGCAGTTGAAACCTGCCAAAGAAATACGCTATTCTTAATGGTGTTTTGTTTGTTGGTTTTTTTTTTTGTTAAGCTGTGAGGTTTCAGGTAGCCTTAATAGTTGGCAGTGCTGTGACTTCCACTTGCTACCCAGCCAGTGGATAGTCTAGAGTATATAGACTATTTCTATACAGAGTATATAGACTACTAGAAGTACTTCCGCTTGATAGAAGGTGTAATTTTAAAATCTCTAGAAGATACCTTTAGATCTGGAATGATCTTCTGCATATGCTTAAACCTGTTCTGAAAGACTAGATTTAATGTACAACTAGGAATTGATGCTCTTCAGTTTAAGAAAGCAGTGATGCTAATATACTACAGCGTGACCTGGCAGCCTGATACGGTGAGCTCTGGGGTCTTGATGAGAGTTAGACCTGTAGTTCTAATGGGGGCCACATACGAGGAAGGCTAAATACTGCTTGTTCTGGCACATACTTGAACAATTGACTGTACTTTGTAAGGGAAATTAATAATAAGATACAGAACTTTGCCTTGTATGGAGAGGGAGCAAGTGGAATATCCCTACTCTTAGTTCTTCTTGGGTTAGGCAGAGGAATCTAAGGTTTTTCTCATGAGGGATGGCTCAGGATTTGAAAAGTGGTTGATGTAAGTGCAGACAGTTTCAGATCAGATCTGGGAAAGCTACAGTGTAATAAAACAGGATACTCTTCAGTGCCAATAAATTTTGAGAATTTAGCAAAAAGCTGTTTGAGGTAATGGGTGGGAAAAAAAGAATTTAAGGTGAAGGAGAAAGAGTAAGCAATCTCCTGACCCTCTTAAAAACAAAACAAAACACCACCAAAAAACCCCAAACAAACAAAAAACCTCCACCCCACCCGCACCCCGGTATTCTGTTAAGTATGCAAGTACCAGGCAATTCCCATTTTATGGTTTGGATGGAAAAGGATGTGTTAATCTGGGCAAAGGACAGGTTACTGTTACTTTTCAAAACGGGTTACTTTCAGTTTGAATGTGTCCAGTGTCAGCTTTCAGTGTTGATTCTTGTTTGATAAGCAAGTATTATCTAAACTTGTGTTCTGACAAAATACATTTGTTAATGTCATCAACTCTGAACTTCTGGAGGAGCTGAATGGGCTAAACTCCTTGGATCACTCCCTGGAAAGCTTCCCTCCACTCTGCCCTGCAAACAGTTTCTCTTTCTTCATTCTGTGTGAAGTGCATTTACCTACAGACTTATCTCTGTGTGTTAGTATGACATTTGGAACTTTATGCATTATACTTATATCTATCTTGCTAACACTATAAATGATATTAATTGCATCGTATGCCTACTTTGTGCTCTTTTATGCGGCTAAAGGCTAAAAGATAAAGGTCCTTCTGATGTGAACTACTAGCATAGAGAAGCTGTAGTCTCTTTGACTGGTCTGTTACCATTGCTAAATGCCTTTGAATCATGCTTTCCAGAGAACTCCCAAATGTGGAAACCACATTCCTTATTCCTATTAATTTTTTTCATGTTAATTCCCTTGTTTCCAGGTGCTGTCTTGCCAGGCAAAATAGATACAAGATAACTGGTTTGATGAACATATTGCAGACAAGACAATTTCTTTAATAAAGTCTAACACAAAATCTGAGAGGCTCTGCCAGAATAGCAAACAACTGCTTATCCAAGCTGAGATTACTTTATTTTGGCATAGTACTGGAACACATAAGGCACATCTTAAATATCTTTTTTTGGCACTTCACAAACAACAGATTTATTAAACCTCGTCACCTGTGCTTTATGGAAGGCTGTAGGTGCAGAGCTGAATGAATTGCAAGAGGCAGACAGTATTTGAAAAACGGCCACAGGGAGTTCAGGAGCATTTGTAATAGTAAAATTTACTGTACCTTGAGAAGGTCAGCCACAAATGCAGCTGCAGGGCTGTGGGTCTGTATGCCAGAGTCGTCCTCCATTATGCGTGGGGCACTGCTGATAGTAAAGGGAGGTTCCAGGTTCATGTTCTACTAACAAGTATTAAGTAGGTATTACGCACTGACTCACAGCTGGGAAGCGTGCGTCTTCATGTGTTTGTGTCCTTGCTGGTACTACTTTTCAGAGATTTGTTTCTCACTGGGAAGCTTGGCACTGTGATTGGTAATGTGCTCAAAAAATAGTGGCAGAACTAAACATCAGTTATCAATTGTCCTGAGTGGCCCAGTTTGTAAACCAGGTAGCAAAATCTCCCTAGGATAGAAGCCACAAGACAGATAACATGCCTTGCAGAGAGCTGAGGAGAGAAAACCAGTTTACAGGCAGAAGGCTATGTAGGAGCCACTGCTTTGTAGACTTCAGTTACTTGGCCAAAGAGTGGGCTTTTAGCTTGCTCTCAAGGGAGGCTGACTTTAGGAGCAAGTCAACTGGAGCTTTCACACCTCTAGCCTAGAGAATGAATTATCTAGTGGTGTGGTAAGTCATGCTGTTTGAATCTCTGATGCCGATACAACTAACTAATAAGCTGTTAAATGGCTTGCGTAGAGGATCTGTATGATTTCATGGAGCTGTGTTTGGGTTAGAATGAGTCTCCCCCCACCCCAGCCCGCCCCTACCTTCTGTATCTGTTACACAAAGGTGCCATGGAGATGGCAGTGCATGGTGCCACTGGGACACCGTCTCTCTTTTCATCATCACCTTTTCTGCCAAGGGATTCTCTCTATCGGCTTCCTCCCCTAGACCTGCAGATCCCCAACGTGGGTGTGGGTGGTGCAGTATATTATTATTGGGTCTCCAGCTGTTCTCCCTGTCAGTGGGCAGCATGCAGTGGGACCTGTTGTTGGTAATGGCATGGTACTGGGTGATCAGCAGTGCTAAATATTGTGGCAAGGTTTTGTCATCTTGTAAATCTAAAGTCAGAGTATAGATATCACTGGAATACGTTGGTCCATCGCTGTAAGTCTTTAAACTACATCAGCTCCGCTGTGGATTAAGTGATCAAGACCCCTTGTAAAAGGTGTGCATGTAGTGTCTGGCAAGGTTTGTGCTGTTGCTTTGTGTGCCTTATAGATGGCTTGGGCCATCATTTCGTCTTTTCCAGCTGGTTGTTGCTCCTGTGTTCTCTCCCCTCTCCTTTGTAACTTGGTGTGTAGCATTTGAGTGCTAGTGAAATCATACTACTTACCCCTTCAGTCATTAGCTCACTGTGTTAGTGATAATATAGTACTTCGGGCAGAACCATGGTGCATTATATTTTAAAATGGTTTTTGTATGTTTAGTGTAACCAAAAAGAAAATTTTGTGAAAGAAGGCTTGAAAACCCAGTTAAGTGGTAGAATAATACTCAGCATGTTGAATGCACTGACATTTTAAGGAATTAAACATTTTCAGGAGAAGAAGGAAAAACTATCAGTTTGGAGTCATCTAGCACTTTCTATTATTTCTAATAGCTTGTGTTTTGTTAGCTTGCTAGTACCAAGAAACTTGTAACAAAGTTTTTTTTGGTAGTGGGTCTAAGAGACATGTCTTCTAACTTGGACAAAAAAAAGCCTTTTCTATTAATTAGATATTGATCTGTTCTTCCCATTTGTTAATTGCAAAAGACATTTTAAAAAATTTGTCTTTAGTTCTTTATTTCTATTCGTTACTGCATGCATTAGCTTTCAGCAGTGCAAAATGTAAATAAATTTAACAGTTAAATAGCATGATCACATACTTTTTTGTGGGTTTTTTTTGTTATTGGGTTTTTTTGTTTTTAAGATAGTGTTGTCTTTTTTTTTTGACCAGATTTTGTAACAAGGTAGTATCTCTTAATTTGTCTATCTGGATGAACTTCAGAGTTTTGGAGAAAGATATTCAGTCTGCAGTGCCTTGCAGTACAATTCCTTTGTAATTATATATTGTTTTGAGTTTGTGCTATATATTTCGATTGAAAGCTTCTGCTTCAGTGAAGAATGGAACTGAATAAACAGAACTACGGGAATGTTTTAAATGACACATGAATAGATCATTTGCATTTGAAAAATACAGAAACATTTGGAGAAAAAAATGGAAGTCAATGTATGATTCTTTTCAAAAGAGTGAATTTTTTTTAAGGTGAATTGAAAACTTTTGATGTGATAACATTTGAACACTGAATCAGTTGGTCCTTGTTTGTCATGCCTTTAGACAATGTCTGTGGATTATCTGCTTTTGAACAGCTCTTGCGTTGTGCCTCAGCACATACTCCTTTTCCCATAGATTTTAAATATACTATTGTTGAATGCACCTTGTTGATTCTTATGTTCTGGAGCAAATTATAAATTTGAAAGAAGTGGTGCAGAACATGATTTTTAAAGTTTTTAAGTGCTGTGTTGTAACTGAATGACTTTGTGCTAATAAAGGCCCCTGAAGTACTTTCAGTGGTGAAGTAAGAAAGGATGAGGGCAGATTTGCATAAAATATGTGTTTCTGTTATCTTGATAATACATGGCTGAAGAGTGGGCCTTGTGCTCTAGCTCCCAGTTCCCAGTAATTTAAGCCTGGTCATTGAAGTGTTAAACAGCTGTTAAGGTACTCTTTCC
>NW_009598782.1:14126-25607 GCF_000690535.1 Cariama cristata
CAATGTTGAGGCAACTTCAGAGATTGCATAGGCTTATATGTACAAGAATGCATGGCATGTATATTTTGATTGTGGGAAACTGGATAATTAAACTGTTAAGGTTTAGGTGGAGTTCTCCAGGTACAAATAACATAAGAATTTTGACGTTCACAGGTTTGGCTCCATATGAAATCTAAAGCATGCATGTGTAGCCTTCAAATCTCAGTTCTCAAGTCTCTGGCTCAACAAACTTTATTTAAAAGTACTGGTTTTTTCCCTTTGAGCCTGGCGATCTTCTTCATCTTGTTCCTCTCTTCTTTAGTCCTTTCCCAGAACAAAAACGGTGAAAACTCCCAACTCTATTGTTGAATGGTTCTAAAGTTATAAGATTTTAAGTTTTACGTCATCGGCTTTTTGAGTGAGTGATGCTGTGTTAGGTATTGTGATCATTGGTTGCAGCCAAACTAACTAACTAAAAAAAAAAGTCTTTGAACACTTTACTAAATGCATGGTTTTGGTCTATTTGGTAGGAGTCTGAAGGAGCAACGAGGTTTCTGTGCATCCTTCAGCTTGGACTTCTCTGCTGTGTTCCTCTCGCAGGGTCCTTGTGGTCTGTGGAGTGGCTGCTTTGTGCTGGTATAGGCAAGGGGCAAACTGAACTAGGGCTTTTGTTGTTATTTTATCTCAAATGGAGTGTTTGCTTCTGTGTTATTCTTGGAGAAGGGAAAAGGACAAAAGGAAAGAGAGAGGAGAGTTTAGTTGTGTCTAAAACTCCTTGATTTTACAGTGTCCTCATGATAAGCACATAAGCGAACAATTTTGTTTTGTGGTTTTCTTTAAAAATCTGATGAAAAATGTTTTTAAGAAGCTAAATTTTAATTTGATATCTACTTGATAGCTCTGTACTGGACTGCTCCTGTCACTGATTTTAGTTTTTAAAACACTGTTTTATAGCCTACCTAAAAATGATTTTCCTACATGTGGGAAATAGTGAAGTAATTAAACACATTTGGATCTATGCATAAATTTTCTAAAATTAACTGTCTCTTTCACACTAATCTTTCTTGTCTTTAATTGGGTTGAAATGTGTGAAAGGGAAAAAGGTTTGATAGGGAACTATTTCTCAGAGAGTAGTTTAACTACAGAGCACATAAAGGAGTTGTTAGATATGCTTGGTCCAGGGAGGCAAGAACCTTCTGTTAAAAGGGGAAATATTTTTGTATTGGTTTCTGCTGCATTGTTTTTGAGTAAATCACCTCCTATTTCCACACTTTTATACCTTTCACTCCAGTGGTCATGAAATTGTGGTTGTCACTTACCATATTTTTATGGATACATTTATTGTTAATTAGTTTACATTTTCCTTTTTTCCTTTTTCGTTTACCCAGAGTTTGCTAACCTATTCACTAACAGCAGTGCTGACTAACCTTTTCTGTCTAATAAGTAAGCTAATGCATGACCCACTTGCACAAAAACTGAGAAATCATTCTGAAAGTTGCCCAACAGTAGGATGCGTTTCAGGGAGAAATGGAAGTGTGAGGTAAGAAATATTTAGGTGTATATCCTGCTGTAGTAGAGTTAATGTAAAATAGTGGAATAAACAGTTGAAATACTCTGTAGCCGTGACTCTTTTTTTGGCTTTATTTACAGCTGAATTCTTACTTCCTCTTTTCTTCTCAGAGTTGTTTCCAGTTTGGAAAATCTTATCCAGTGCTGAGTAGGAAGCTAACTTGTTTCAGATGTATGTGTATATAAATTTTAACGCCAAAGCAAATGTTTTTGCCCTAGGGAACTTTTTACCTTCAGCTCAATCATCTTTGTTTTCAAAGTATGTTTGCTGTTATAATAAACTAATTTCAGTTAACTAAAATTTATGAAGCATATCTGGGGATCAGCATTCAGTCTTTCACCTGCTATAACAAATTTGAGACACATGGTTATGTGTTTTGTATTCAACTTTTCACTTTTGAGTACGTGATTAATCTTTCTTCTTGTCATGTTTTGTGTCACAGTAGCACTGTCGTTTTCTCCCTCTGACAGCCTGACACCGTTTAAACATCAGTCTAATTTTGCGCATAACCAGTTTAAGAGAAGGCAAAAAAAAAAATCACGTGAGGCATGTCACAATAACTTATTTTCAGAAGCAGCAGGCTTGCAGAAGGCACAACTTGCTCTGTTCTGTCTTGATTTCTGCTGACAGCAGGCTGTGGTGTTAGGCACATATAACAAAAATCAGGAGTATTTCAGACAACAGAAGTATGAGAGAGTGCATATCTTACTGCGAAAAGAAAAGGCTAAGCTTGTTGGAGGGAGAACATGGTGGAGCCCATGTGTGATTAATTCATACTGGTATCTGTCTTTTTAGGGAAAGTGTCTGCTTTATGCTTTAAGAATTACAGTTTTCTTAATATGCTATAGTTCTTGATACAAGTCTTGCCCCTAACCTTCAACATTGGAGTCTTCACCTTTAGAATTATGTTTAAATATGCTGACTTTACCCTTCTATTTTGTAAGTTCACAGGAGGTCATATGGAGGTCATGTCTAAAGTAGAAGCCATTCCTAACTGATCACTTACTGCTACCTTCCATGTATGAAATCTTTTATGTACTGTTCCTTACTCTGTCATCTTAGGTACATTTGTATGGCAAATTCTTCCCTTTTTGTCCTTCAAGAACCAGCATTTGATGACAAAATGAGAAAACACTACTGTTGTGTTTCCTTTTTAAACAAGTGGAACAAGAATCTAGAAGCAACATCTGCGATGGGTTAAAACCGTGACTTTTGTTTAAACTTGATAATAGTTTTCATATGTGACTGTGTATAACCTCAGTATTCCTGGAGGTGCATGAACATGCTTAGAAGAATGATATCCAGCCAATATATATGGAATGTAATACTGCACTAATGAGAGAACAATTTAAGAAATACCGTTGTATCTGGACATTTCCATCAGGGTCTTAATGAGAACAGGAGAAGACTGAAAAAGCAGAAAGCCTTTCAGATAACTTCTGGTGAGGTAGAGTGTTAAATGTTATTCTATATATTTTGTGACTGCTTGCAAACAAAAGTTATTTACCAGATTATAATGAGATTATAATTAGGTTACATGGGTCTCCTAGAATAGGGTTGGTAGAGTCTATCAAATGTGTTGATAGGTTGAGGTTTTAATTAAGCTCTGGTCTGTTCTGCTTCCCTGAAAGTATCATGGACCACTCCTGTGCCTCGGTATTGAGAATGAAAAATTCAGGGAATGCCTGTCTGTAAAACATTTTCAGCTTGTATTTACCAGCCTCCTTACTTTGCTTATAGGTTCAGGTTTACTGTCCTGATATTTTTATTTGCTTCCTGACTTTTGAACACTCAGAGTTGCAAAGGAAAGCCATAATATAGGAATTAAATGATATTTTTTTTTTAGAGTTTATTATAGTCACAAACCTCTTTTTCGGTTGTTTTCCATGTGTCTGTCTTGTCCGTGCTTGAAGAGAGATCTCAGAAAAGGGCATGTGTTCAGAAAGGAAGGTATTCATTATTGATGGGCCCAGTTTTCCAAATGCTTTTCAGGGTAGGTATGGAAAACGTGATGCAGGCTGGAGGGTATTTGCAAAAAACCTGCTTTCAGTGTTAAATCTGGCTACGCGGAGAGTTTTCTATTGTGGGAACAATATGTATGAATAGTGAAATTCCTGGTGAATTCAGCAATGGCTTTTTCCATGGGAGGGATGATAATATTATATACATTATCTATAAACAATTTTTTCTTTATTTCTATTATGTAAGAATACATGACTGAAAGGTACCTGATACTTAAAGGTTTTACTCTAGAAATTAAATAACAGGAAGTTTATTTTAACATTTAGTCAGAATTCTGTAATGATGAAAACTTTTATTTAACTTAATGTTATTTTTAAGGACACTAGTGAGAAAAAAAGAATGGGAGGAACAGTGCATATGGAAAGTAGAAGAGATTTTCATAGGAAATTTTTCAATTCAGTTTTTCATAGGAAAAGCTCTTTTGTGGTATCTTATTGTCAGCTGTTGTGTATACAGTTGTTTTATGTTCATTCCAATTTTTTTTTTTCAATTTTGAGATGGTGAACTGGACAAAGTAGTGAACTGTCATGTATGTGTTCTTTTCTCTTGGAAGTAATTAAAGGTGTAAGACTGAATAACTTTATGCCAAGGTTTACATTTTTTTTCCCTTGAAATAAATTTTGCTCTGTATCTGTGCTGAAGAAGACGTGATCAAATTCATCCTCCACTGTGACCAGGAATTTGCGAAACTGTTGGGGTTTTTTTCAGCTCCTGAAGATTTTTTTTTTAGTTGAAAATTTCCTTTCTGGCATAGAGGAGATGCTTTCTTGTGACGAAGATATCTGTTGTTAGGTCCAAAGTTATGCTCCTCTCTGACAATTGTCTGTCTTCACTAGAAAGCAGTGAGTTAAACAACCTTTCCCTGCTTTACCAAATTTGTCTAAAGGGGAAAAAAGAAAAGAAAATCACTTGGGTGTGTTCACCAGGTTGACATACAGGATAGGAAGTTTTCATAACATCCAGGGGCTTATCAGTCTGCTGTAGACCTTTGTATCTGTTTGTAGGATAATCACTTTCAGACTTTTATGATTTTATTTTTTTCTCAGTAGTAGCACAAATGTGCACTTACTATGGAAATTACTTATTTTGTTCACTGTTAAGCAGCAATATCATTAAAGTCTGAGAATTGGGTCTCAGGGATAATTATTGCTATGTCTACATGAAAGACTCTCCCTGAACAAAACTCATGATTTCAGATTTTATTTTAGGTTTTGGTGTATCAAATAACATCTTAGGGACTTTGAAATATTCTCACCTCTCCCTCACTCCCCCCCCCCGAACAAGGAAACGAACTGATCAGACAGAAGTACTGAAGTTGTGTTGAAATATTAAGCAGTCTTATTAAAAATACCACCTCTCCTTTTTGCTCTCTCTTCTAAGGATGGAAGAGAGTTTCTTGTGCTCTTCCCAGAGCACTGTGACACACCAGGTTCTGCATTACTCTGCATGGCCTGGCCTTTCCCTGTGTCCCCCTGCCTTCTCGTTTGTGGTACTTGACCTTTCACAAGGTGCATGGTTGTGTAAACGGCACTACCTACAAGATCAGAATGTGCAAAAATGTTCTTATTACACAGACTTCATAGAATGTCTGTTAAAAAAATAGTAGTCAGTCAATGAGAGTAGCTTTGTCACTCTTACCTTCATCCTCAAGTAATGCAAATTTCAACAGGCAAACATCACCCAGGGAGCAAAATTCTGAGAGCCTGAAGACATTCTGCTTGCCTGCTAACTATGAGGAAGAGAGAGCTGTCTTGTGGGGTTATGTCTCAACTTCTGTGTAGTCAAGGTTAGCAAAATGAAATAGCTTTTCTAATTCTCTGACTTTTTTTGACAGGTAAGAAGTTGATGAAAACTTGAAAATCAAATAGTAACTTACCTAGAGCACATCTTCCTGTATCACATGAAATGAGCTGGGCAATTAGCTGGAAGGAAATATTAATACTTATTTTTCCATTAATTTGTAGACAAAGTAGTATGTCTTGGAATTGGTACTGTCAGCAGCAAATGATGATGTACTGTCAAAGTTGAAGTCATTTGACTTCAGGACATGCTTTCTGTGCTTTCAGAGACTTCTAAAGCAGTTTAATGCAGTCTTGAAAATCATCAGGGAGACAGTGGGTTTTTCTCCCATTAGCTATGCAGCAGTGAGAGAAGTATATTGTTTCCATTGTTTTCAGGGTAAAGAGGGAAACGCTACTTTTTGTTAACAAGGTCTGTTACTGGCAGTGTAGGAAGCCTTTGTCCTGCATCACAGGAGTACCCTGTCTTGCCTGAACTTTTTTGGTTTAAAAAAAAGCCAAACACAACCAAACACAAAAACCCAAACCCAGCAACACCACCATTAATTTCTTTGGGCTGAAGTTTATCTTGTGGAGCAGACTAAACTTTTCTTCTGAGTTGGATCTAGTATTTTCCCTTGGAGAATGGAATAATTTCTTGCAGGATCATCTAATTCAAAGAAATGCTTAAAGATGCTTAAAGAAAATTGCTTATGTAGATTCATTTTTTTTCCCTTCCTTCTGGATTTCCCTTCCTCCCATATATACACTCTCCTTTCATCGGCAGATCTGAGGAAGAAAGTGTTGCCACTGAAAAGAGGGGCATGTCAAACTCCTTTGAAACAGAAATAAGCTTTTTCTTCTTCTGTCTCTTAGACTCCTTAGTATTAGTTGATCTCTCTTCTTGCCACTTCTTTGGCTTATCACGTGCTGGTGGCCTGATCCAGTCTGTTACTCTGTCCACTCAACACTTGTAGTAGTATACCTGTAACTGAAAGTGGTGTCAGGAGGAATGTTTGACCCTTAATTGGAATTTGTTACTAAAGCAGATTTGTATTATACTGAACTTTGGTTATTTGCCAGAGAGATTTCTTAAAAACTTTCAAGGAAAACGAGTGAGCTAATGAAGGTCTTTGATCTGTTCGGTACAGAAGCTAACTGATGTTTGGGTTGCTCATAATTAATTTCATCCTTCAAATTAATTTTCATGAGCTTTAGAAGTTACCCGTGTAGTGGTAGTTCATAGCTCTAGCCTTTCTAGTACGCATTGGGCTTAATTGTAGCTTTGGGAAATTTTATGATAGAGGGCAGCACACTGCCACTGGATGGAAGAGTCGCTGACAGCATTACCTACCTTCTTGGGCTTCTCTGCTGTTTGCTGTCTCCTGGTGACTTCATTGAGCAGTTTGCTCTTTTCTCCTCATGTCCACCCACAAAGATACTATCTAGCTTATCACAGCATGTATGCAGATATGTGTCTGAAGAACACTTGCTTAAAAAGGAATTTTTTGGTTTATACAGCCTTCACTGAATCAGTTTATAGCTGAAATGGCTTAAACCACTTCTGTATAATGATGGATGGCAAGAGCATTGGACTCATTTAGCTTTAAGGCTTATGCTACAAGTCAGCAGTTTAATCCTGTAGAGCCTTACAGTAATGGCAAAAGATCCTGCAAATTCCATGCCTGCTTCTTTTGCAAGAAAACCCAGGGTTGGCAAATTTCATGAAACTAGAAATTACTGTTTAAATGAACTTCAATGCAGGTGCTTATAAAATCCGAAGATTTAATCCTAGGATTGTATTTTAAATAACGAGATGAAACGAGTTTTAAAAACTCTTCTGTTATGTTATTCTCATGCGAACTCTCTTACTTGTCTTGAGTCAGCATCTTAGGATGTTGGGCAAAGTTATTTGGTGTGGGTTTGCTGTCCATGAGGAGGTTTTTAATGATCTTTGGTCCTACCTGTCTGAAATTGTTGAACTGTGAATTGAATTGTGCTCTTCTTTGTTTTGTATACTTCTGCGTGTGTGTGTACTCTATATAAGAGTCATTTGAATTGCTTACAATTAATTAAATTTATCACAAAGGAAAGTCTGGTGGGAACCTCTTTCAGACCAAGTGGACTAGTGAGTCAACACTTGTGTAACTAACACTCAAAAATAATTTTGCTAAAATATCTCCTTTTTCAATTAAATAGGTCTGTGAGACACAGCAATTGATTGCTTTTGTTTCATGTAGGATTTCTCCACCTTTGAAAAATAAGTTTAAAAGCCTAGAAACGTTCCATATTGTATTTATATTTAAAAAAAGATTAATATGATGGAAAGGCCTTTTAGATAACCTGGAGCTCCATGTTCATTTGCACTGAAATCACATTGTTCTCTAATTCCTTGCAGAGAAAATTGTTAGTGGAGTTTGTGTGTTGTAGCAAGTGGAGATTTTTCCTATTGAATGAAACAGCTAACTATTCCATAGGAAACTTTCTTTTGTATGTAGGGCTTTGAAGTACAGTGTTAGTGGAGGAGGACTAGGGAAAGGGGAGATTTGTTTTGCCTATTGTAATGCGGTGAATCTCTTACAGCAGAGATTTCTGTATGGACGAGAAAGCCATGTTGCACATAGTCTCATCTTCTCTACACCTTCCGCTTCTGGGCTACTTCAAAATGACAGCAATGATGTTCTCCTTTGTTTTCCCACTTTTCATAGACTCCCATTTCTGTTGAAAATAAAAGCACTGAAAGGTTATATTTACTTCTAGAAGAAGTGAGAGGTGGAAGGAGCTCTTGACAGTTGTCCCGAGGCAACAGAAAAACTAATAATGAAAGAAATAGTTCAAGGTCTGTAAAATATCTGATCTAAAATGAATACATCTCTCTGCCCTTCTTGGAGATACGCTGGGTAACGTCACTTCAACAGGCTGCTGAGTATTGTGGATGGTATCTGTTATGTAAGAATACTAGATACTACTGCAGTGTGAACAATTTAGTGTTAGTGTTATCCCTAGGCACTGTTTACATATACAATAAATAATGAACTCAAGAGGAAAAAGGCAAAATACCTCAAGTGATTAACATATTTTCCTTTCCTTTATATAAAATGCATAAAATGTGCTGTCACAGAGTGACCCAGAACTCTGCAAGTTGCTTAAAGACACCAGGTCTTTTCTCAGAAGAACTTCAAATGCTGCTTAGGCAGATGGAAAAGAGGATGATTTAGACGTAACAATGCAGCAGAACAGAGATTGCAGGGAGATAAACATTATTGGAGTTTAGAATTGTTTCTGTATTGCTTTATGAAAGACTTCTGGATTGGTTTCTCTCTCCAAACTAGCAAACTAGAAATAATTTATTGGATTGTATTTCAGTATCGAATATTTGCTTTATGTACGTCTTCAGACAATAGTAAAAGAGAAGAGAGGCTCATCTTCAAAACGAGCACGGTAATGTTAGAAACAAAGCTATCTAGAGCTGAGTCACACGTTCTCAATGTAATCAGGCAATAAAACATGTGGGCTTGATGTCTAATTCCACAGCATCTATAGCTTGCATTTAATAATTTATAGGTTTTTGTCATTGCTAGTCTGTAGAGCAAAATAATAAAGACTAATGAGGCAGGTAAACTTCTGAGAGCAGATCGAGAATTTTTTAAGCTTCATGATGCATCGGGCTATGTTATGATGATAAAATGCAAGCAGACATTAGATGACATACTTGGATTATTACATGCAGGGGGAAGGCTGAATTTTGGTAGGAGCTGGGTGAACCTCTGCTCAAATCAGAGGATAGGTTATTTGTAGATAGCTGTCTGCAGCTCCAGCCTTGGATAACTGATGATGCATATAATTTAGAAAGCCTGGAGTTTACTGAAATATTTACACTTCCCTGGACTGCCTTGTTCCATGTGTACATGGAAACTGCAAGGTTAGTCTGAGAAGGTGACCAAACTACAGATGTGTGTTAGCTGAAACTCTTTATTTCCTACAGGCAAGTGGGATAAGGGACTGCTACTTTAACATCCTTGAAATAATAATGCAATAGATGACGTTTTTAGCATTTTAGGAGAATTCCTTGTATATGCTCAAGACTGACTGTATTTGGGTTTATTTAGTGCTTATTGTATGGCTATTAGATGCGTGGTCCTCTGACTTTTTCCTAAAGTAATGACATGATGATTTCATTAACACATCTACTGTGAGAAGCAGTGGATGATGATTTTCCACTTCTTGAACCATGCTAATTAAAGCAAAAAAATCCCAGAAAACATGAAAATTCTAGTTTTAAAAAAGCCACTTTGCAATTCTTTGCACTTTAATAAAGATGTGAACTGTAGTGTTTTTGTTGAGGAATGTGGTAAAAACCTTCAATAGATAAAAAATGTGAAATAGGTTTATTAAGTAAATAACTCGAATTAAGTAGGATTTGTAGATGAGAGCAGCCATAGTGCTCACGAGGAGTAGCAGAGTTGTATCTGCACACATGAGAAAACCCAACCTCAGTTAAATGTCTTTGCTGCAATGACTATTAAAGTAGTTACAGTATTTTGTAGATTTCTTTCTTTAATTTCAAAATGAGCTCAGTTTTCCCCTCATCCCTTGTTTTGATTGTGTTGGGTTTGCTGTCAGTTCAGCAGCTCTGGAGTATCTGTGTCCCTTGTGGCGAGGTGCGGTGTGTGCTCTTTTTGGAAGCTGGAGAAAAGATGTTGCCAGCATTGCTGCCAGGAAACTAGTCCTGTGATAGAAGAGTTGTTCTCTTATCACCCTGTAAGTGTGGCTTAAAGGTTAATTCAGTTTGCTACAGAACCATTAAATACTGTTGCTTGATTTAAAAGGATACTATTTCAAGATGGTTGGGTCTTGGTTTTTTTTATACCTCTGTTTACAGCTGCGAGTTTCTGCTGTTACCCTTTAGTGCTGTTTGTGCAAGCAATGCCATTGAATGTGCAGACTTTTTTGTGACAACATAATTTCAATACAATTTCACTTGGAAATCGTACTAATACTGTTTTGTCTTTAGCAAGTTAACATAAAAGGTGTATCTGTCATGTGTTCCTTGTCCCCCCTCACATCGTTCTCCACCTTTTAGGTGGAGTATGTAACCGTTTTGACATTGTTCTCCCTCGCTAGTTGGTAAAACATTTTCCTTTATTTTATATTGATTGTAAAGAAGATGTAATAATGTATTTATGGCTATAGTCTGAAAAAAAAGGTGTGTTTCGTAATTTATAAGTATTGGAGAAAAAAAAAATCAACCTCTTGGGTGTTTGGGATCATGAGCCTTGTTTTTCTGAAATTGGATGAAATGTGGATCTGTATTTTTCTTTGTCGTGTAAATGCCAGTAGTGCTTTGCGGTTTTCTGTAGGCTTTTCATTTTGAGGGTTAAATAACTTTTCCATTTTTTTTCTTGATCCATCACTGTAACCACAGTAACCATTTTAACTGTGTTTGATTTAGTCCCAGTAGGCAAGCAAAAAATTAATATTTAGAGCAATTCATAGGCAAAAAGAACTTATCTCTTCATCCCAGAGGATTTATGAAATGAATTAATTAACTATTGTGGGCTTCAAAATTGGTGTAGTATTGACAGGTTAAAAGTTGTTTTGTTGTGTTTTCAGCTTTTTAACTAGCTCTGTATTCTTTCAGCTTAAGAAATAGACCAAAAAAAAAATCTAGCACTTACTGAAGCTGCTGTTGTAAAAGTAAGAAAGAAAACAAAACGAAGACCAGAAAACCTCCAAAACCTAAAACAAACCAACATTTCCCCCTCCTTCCCCTGACCCAACAAAACCCAAAACAAAAAAAAAAACAATTCCCCTGCCTCCCAACACAACACTCAGGAGTTCACTTGGCCTTGGCTTGGTTGCGTTGCTGCTGGATGTGTGAGAAGCCAAGGCGGCCATAATGTCCGGCAGCAGGTGACTGAGTGTAGCTTCACTGCAGTTGGCATTCCTTTTTAAACCTCCAAATTCTGAATATTGAGTATTAGGCACATACTTGAGCTCTTGCATGTATTTTTGTATTGTTTGCAACTCTATAACTTCTTTTCTAGGATCAAAACACAAAAATGAAAGCATGCATGACTTGCTGCAATTTAATTTCTCTTATAGTTGTAATATGTATATATTTTATTAGGT
>NW_009598783.1:0-13444 GCF_000690535.1 Cariama cristata
AGGCAGTCAAAACTCTCTCTAACATATAACGCCACTCTGCCGCCTGTCTTTCCTTGCCTATCCCTTCCTAAGAACTTATAGCCATTTATTGCAACACTCCAGTCATGACACTCGTCCCACCAGGTTTCCATGATGGTGACTACGTTGTAGCTTTCCTGCTGCACCATGGCTTCTAGCTCTTCCTGTTTGTTGCCCATGCTGCGTGCATTGGTGTAGATGCACTTCAGTTGGGCTACCGATCTCCCCTCTAAGACCGACCTGCTGCCCCTAGGCTCATCTCCAGCATTCAGGGTTTTATCACCATCCCCCTTCAGACCTAGTTTAAAGCCCTCTCAGTCAGCCCTGCCAACTCATGAGCTAGAATCCTTTTCCCTCTTTGAGACAAGTGAACTCCATCTGTCATCAGCAGGCCTGGTGCCATCTAAACTGCCCCATGATGAAAGAAGCCAAAATTCCACCTACAGCACCAGCCTCTGAGCCACGTGTTAATCAGATGGGTTTTCCTGTTCCTTCTAGTATTCTTCCCTGCTACTGAAGGGACAGAGGAAAACACTACCTGCACTCCCGATCCTTCAAACAGTCTTCCCAGTGCTCTGAAGTCCCTTTTGATCTCCCTTAGTCTGCTCTCTGCAACCTCATTGCTGCCAACCTGAAAGACTAACAGTGGGTAATAGTCAGAGGGCTGGACCAGACCAGGGAGTTTCCTGGTGACGTCTCCTACCCAGGCCCCAGGGAGGCAGCAGATTTTCCTGTGGGATGGGTCTGGTTGCCATATCGGGCCCTCTGTTCCCCTCAGAAGGGAGTCCCCTACAACAATTACCCTTCTTTTTCTTCTCTCTGATGCAGTCTTAATGCGTGACGTTGACTGACTTGGCCCAGGCAATCCCCTGGATGTACCTTCATCTACATTATCACTTGTCTGGTCCTCAAGCTCCAGAGCCTCATACCTATTGCATAAGGGCACCTGGGGTTGTGAGGGAGGTTGGGAGGGTCTTTGCCTACTTCTCCGATCAGCGACCGGTCTCCATTCCCCCTCATCTTGTGACTCCCCTGATGGCATGAGACTGTGGGATCCTTTGCTTCTTGTGTAGCATCTATTTGCTGCATTTGTCTCAAGGAAGGTAAGGTATGGCTCCACCAGTACATTTCCCTCTCACACTCCCTGATACTCCTCAGCCTTTCCACTTCCTCTTTTAACTCTGCCACAAGGCTGAGCAGATCATCTACCTGGTCGCAACGCACGCAGGCGTTATCCCTGCTGCCCTCCGGTACCAGCACCAGGCTCTCCCTGCAGCCGGAGACCTGAACTGTGACATGTTTGCGGGGGAGCTCCATCTGGGTCACCACATTCCTCCTGGCGACAGCTTTTGGCCGAGTGGAAACCATCTTTAGGCCTCCTCTAGTTAGGCACGTGATGACCACCGGTGAGGGTTTACCTCTTGAGCTGTCAGAGCTTCAGTGCCCAGCCTACACGCCCTGCCTGAGCAAACTGCCGCGCAAACTACCCAGTCAGAAAGAACTTTAAATATTGACTGGTCATCCAGGAATCTAATTGTCTGGTCATACTCTCAAATTAATTTCTGTCATGATGGTAGGATTGTGTTTCCATTCCTAGGTTTAAAAATATAGGTCCTATAAGGCAGTAAAAAGAAAACCTTCTAGATCACTTTCATAAAGCTTAGAGTTGATTTTTTATTATTATTTCCTTTAGAATTGTAAACTGTTTTTCAGCTCAGGAAGGTGAGCAAAACAAGACACAGCAATCAAAATCTTGAACTTGATATCCCCACAAGTCATACTCATAAGGTATTAGAGCCTGTTACCACATTCAGTGACAAGGTCAAAATGTTAAATTTTCTGAATAAAATTGTCACTTTATTTTTATTAAAATTCCACAAAAACATGACATTACAAAACACAGCAACACATAGCACCCTTTGGGAGTCAGGGTGCCTTACCTCAGAGTTATCAATACTGAAGAAAGTTAACCTTAGACATATTAAGCAAAATTAAATTCCAAATTCTTGTGGCTTCACTGAAGTTACACCTGAAAGGAGTTAATTAAATTTACTTCTGAATCATCACTAAACCTTTTCTGAATTTTTTGTTCTTTAAAGAGTTGGTAAAGATTTTTTTTTCCCTCCCCATCCTCTCCCTTCTCCAGAAAGGCCCAAACTCATAATAAAATGATACATTAATTTTTTGTAGTAGGTTAATTGATGTGATACTAAATGATAAAGTGGACATTTGTTCCGTTCTCCACCTCTTCTTATCCTCTGTTTTTCATTGCTTGAGAAATGAAATGCGTAAAATGGAACTACCCATTTAAAGCCAAGCCTACAGAATGGCAGGAGATTTCCTTTTATTTAATTCATAAAATCGTACCCAAGACAAAGGTAGGGAGTGCCATAACCCTTGAAATATGTTGTTTAACTGGCCAACTAAAGAAGTTCAAATTCTGTTATTGAATAAGACTGAACACCAGCATTTGAATAACTCGGACTAACACATGCAATGTTTTACTCAAATGCAACTTTTGTCACCTTAAAGAAGAAAAGAAATACTTTCTTCTTCTCAATTCCAGTCTTCTCACTGCCAAACATCTTGGTGGGATATGTTGCCAACGAAAGAAGTACTACTTTCTCTCCTGGTTCTGTCTGCGTTGCAGACTTCAGGATGACTGAGGAAGGAAACGTTTGCAGTAAGCATTTCTAGTGACAGCCTTTCCAAACCTCTACAACCTTCCAGTTCAACACACGAAAGCTATAACCCTACTTCTGACTGCTGAGTGAGAATACAGATGATACAGTTAGCAGAAGACTTCCCCAGTAACAGCTGAATACGTTTTTGGCAGTGATCACTACAGCTTTGGCAGGGAAACATTATGTGCTATCAATTTAGTTAGAAACATAATTTCATCTTTAAAATGAAGAGAAATTTCTATGTATAGTCTAATAAGTGAGGATCCTAATTTTGACTAGTGAGTAGTGTAAATCTTGAGACTTTAGTGTTCATAGTCTATGTCTTTCCCTTGCCCTGTTAGCATACATTAACATCTATTGATACAGAAATAGATCTCACTTATTAAAAGACTGTTTTATGATCTTATGGCATACATTCCATTTTTGTAGTAGGGGGTACTTCTTGCTACTGATGCTGATCACATTTGTTTTCTGATATAAAGTGCAACACTATCAACATAACAACAAATTTAATATGTGAAAATAAAATTAATTCCTGCTTTCTGTATAGAGATGTTAAAGTCCCAGGAGACCTGATTTTGTCTGACAAAGTGCAATGTCAGATATATTTGCCTACGTTTAGGTATTTCAATCTTACATACAAGAAAAAGTTATATATCAGAACTTCACAAAAGCCAGAAGATAACAATTTGTATGCAAGATGGTAGGACAAATCCAGAGAGTATCAATTTATCTGCAAAAAGTTGAGACAAGTGACAGTACTCCTTGGTGAGGAATCAGCTGTTGTAGCTTGAATATCTCCTAACTACTACTTCCTCTGCTGCCAGATGGAGGTTTGTGTTTTGTAGGGGTAGCGCTTTGAGGGGCAGTCCTACCCTGTGACTTGAGACAAGCTCAAGAAGTGGGCCCATGTGAACCTCACGAGGTTCAACAAGGCCAAGTGCAAGGTCCTGCACATGGCTTGGGGTAACCCCAGGTTTCAATACGGGCTGGGGGATAAAGGGACTGAGAACAGCCCTGTGGAAAAGGACTTGCGGGTGCTGGTGAAATAAAAGCTGGACATGAGCTGTTAATGTGCTCTCGCAGTCTAGAAAGCCAACTGTATCCTGGGCTGCATCAAAAGAAGTGTGACCGGCAGGTGGAGAGAGGTGATTCTGCCCCTCTAGTCTGCTCTGGTGAGACTTCCGCTGTAGTACTGCACCCAGCGTTTGAGTCCTCAGTACAGGAAAGACATGGACCTGTTGGAGCAGGCCCAGAGAACAGCCACAGAAATGATCAGAGGGCTGGAGCACCTCTCCTGTGGGGAAAGACTGAGAGAATTGGGGTTGTTCAGCCTGGAGAGGAGAAGGCTCTGGGGAGACCTCAGAGCAGCCTTGCAATACTTAATGGGGGCTTATAAGAAAGATGGGGACAGAGTTTTCAGTAGAGTCTGTTGCAATACGACAAGGGGTAATGGTTTTAAACTAAAATAGGATAGATTCAGACTAGATATAAGAAAGAAATTTTTTATGATGAGGGTGGTGAAACACTGGAACAGGTTGCCCAGGGAGGTTTTAGATGCCCCATCTCTGGAAACATTCAAGGTCGGGTTGGAAGGGACTCTGAGCAACCTGATCTAGTTGAAGATGTCCATGCTTATTGCAAGGGAGTTGGACTAGACGATCATTAAAGGTCCCTTCCAATCCAAACTATTCTGTGATTCTATGAATCAAAGATGCAGTCCTTATGTAAAGAAAAGGGAAAGTTCTGCTCTTCTGCTTCTCTCATCCTGTCCGGAACCCTCTTTACTATCTCTGCAAAATTTACCAATACCGGTGCAAAGTCATGAGCCAGAGGAAAATGGCAATCTACGATTGCTTTTTCTCAGAGTGCTCTTCATTACTGAGAGAGGGAAGCTTTTTTTCCATCCCTTTTCCTTAACCACTCTTCCACTAGTTGCTGATCTTGGATTAAAAATTGTAAGACCTTAGAAGAAAAATAAAAGGGTACTCCATTTGGGAATTAATTCCTCTTTCAAGGGAGGGCAAATCTCCATCTATTTCCCTCTCAAAATCTCTAATGGCTCTGAGCTCTCAAAAAAAAAAAGTGGATTTTTTTTTCATCAAGACAGTCTTGTTATATGCAGTAGGAGCTAGAGAAAAGTAGTCCCTATATAATTAAGATGCTTTGCTTTGGGACTATCTCTGTGCCATAAATCTTTGCATAGAGGTTCCAGGAGAAGTTTCCTTTTGTATCCCATCTTACAAAGTTCAACTATTCTTCCCCCATCATTACTATCCCCTTCATTAAGTTTCAATGCAAGAATATTTTTTAACACAAGTCTAAAATTTTTGTTAGGGATGGGTTTTACTGTTGAACTGCAGTTTATGTCACATGTGTGCTCTGCATCACCAAAGATAAATCCATTCCAGAGAAGAAGAATCAGTTTTTGAACCTGTTAGCATGGATAGGTTATTTGCAAGATGGGAAGATAGATTTGTTTACTTTCCTAAAGTTCTTTCATGAGCACAATCTGGCTATGTTACTTAGCTAAGTACTCCTTTGAGACGATGCACTATCTTTTTTATTTTGCAGCATGCAACAGCTATTTGTGCATGTCCTAATTCTGTCCAAATTACTTCAGGCTACTAATCTCTACCTTCATTTCAACTCTTACATGTTTGTTTTTCAATTAGCTGTTCTTGTATTTAAATGCTTTGCACTGGCATCTGTCTTTACCTTCTATGGTATTTTAGATCCCAGATTTTTCTCTAAGGTCTCAGTTTCCTTTGTGCATACTGACAGAGTTTGGTTTCTTGTTCCTTATGAAGTATTTCCTTTATTTCCAGTATACTTTCTAAGTACCTTCTGTAGCATTTCTTGATCTTTTCCAGCTTCTTATAGTCTTCATATATTATTCTAAAAAGAAAAGCTCAGAGTATTCCAAATGAGGCTTTACTATTGCTCTATTTGTGAGTATTTAACTTCTGGTTTATATATTTCACTTCTAGAGACATAATACATGCCAAGACTTTGTTTACCCTCTTGCCTCTACCAGACACTTTGCAGATGGCTAATGCATTATCCTGAATCACTCTCAGGTCTTGCTACTACTCTGTTTTGTAGATGAGTGTTCTTATTTGTGCTGTAAAGTTTGCATCATGTGGCTCTGGTCTCCATCTCCATTTTTCCTTACACAAAGGATAATCATACCCTGTTGAATCACACCGTAATTTAGGACCATGGCATAGTGATGCTTTGCAGGATGGTTGCTTCCTTAGAACTGCAAGAAAAAAATTGCAAATGCTGTTTCTGCATTTTATACTTTCTCTTTCTTTCCCTCCCCCTTTTTTCATTCAGGGAAATACAATGAGTCACTCTGGCTGATGACTCAGAAATCCAGTGGCTAGAGATGTATGGGAATGTGTTCTATATCCAGTAATACAGAATATAGATATTTTATAGCTAATAATGGGCCTTATTAGACCAAGTAATGCCAGAGGCCAGAAGTCCATAGTATATTTACAAGCCCAGAAACTAGTTGACACGATGTGCTGAATAAAGAAGCCCCATTGTAGTGGCTTCGTTTGTGCCCAGTATAGCATTCTGTGCCCTGGATGCTTTAATATCAATTTTTTTTACACAGGAGCTATCACAACATCTATACTACCCTCCTCACAACAGATTTTCTTATAGAAGGATATCAACCATGGATTTAAGTAATACTCTGTACAAGGTGAACTCTGAACTTGAGCTCCCTGAATATTGTGTTAAAGAGCCCTATGAGCAGCCCTGCAGCCACTGTGGCTATGATAGCATTGAGTGTCTGTTTGTTATTTGTGTATCTAAAATAATTCCAAAATTCCAGTTCCCAAATTCATTTGCTTGTCAGTCTGGTTTCAGTTCCTCTGACTGAGGCCTTAGACAGGGAGCAAGGGCAGCTCAAGCACAAAAGGGGAGAATAAGTGAATCTTCCATTTTAAATGGTGGCCTGCTAATTTGTACCTCCCTTTCTGAAGCATCAACATCACCAGAAGAAATTTTCATTTCCACTTGAGTTCAGAGGAACACAACAAACTATTTAGGAACAGCATGTGAATTGGCTGATCTGTCAGGTCACAAAAAGTGTTCTGTTTGCAAAACATCCATTCAGAACATCATTACTCCAAATGAGCACCACCTGCATGCCATTATCATAGGTTTTTTTCTTTTCTTTTTGTTTTCCTTTTTTTTTTTTAAGTGCATGAAAATTTCACCTTATCTAGAATCAAGTCTGTGAAACTGTAGGCCACAGTGACGGGCAAGTTTAAATTAAGGTTTAGCTTGGTGGATGAAACATGTAATTGAAAGTAAAAAAGCTGTACATAAAATACTGTGTCATTATAAGTAATAATGTCAGAAGAACATTTGCTGTCCAAGTGTCTTCTGACCTTGCTCAGCTCTCAGGCTATAGAGACTTTTATAAGTGGAATGTATTATTCAAGTTTTTGCCAGGAAACAAAAATACTTTCTCTATTCTGTTTCATGAGAAACTGATTCTTTTCTTCTGATTCCTTAAATAAAGCAAAGGACAGTGAACATGGACACTGAAGATGAAGACAGGAACCCCAAAGGGCAAATATGACTCCCGCTTTGAGCAAGTCACTGTTATTCTAGAAGTTCTGAAATCTAGAAGGTTGATATTTTGAATTTTAACAAATAGTTAATTAACAAAAGTCTTCAGCACTCCTCTCATCCCACTTCATTTTCCAAACACTTGTACAGGTGCTTCAGACACTGTTGTGAAAGGCTGAAAATGTTTTCATTATGCCTTGTCATCTGATTCTTTGTTTTCCAACCAGCTTTTCTTCCAACCAGTTACCCAAACCCAAAGGACTGTTTTAATAAGCTACCTGGAGAATATTCTTGTCTTTCAACTTCCCACTTATTTCTTACCCCTGGGAAGTGTGTCCTTTCATTAGGCTTTGTCTATTGCAATGTTTTAGTTCTACTTATTCATGGCTGTTCCCAAAGAGGTCATGCTATTTTCATGAAAACAAAGTCAGCCATGACAGTCTCTAAGGGTTCGGAGCAGCACCTACACACTCCAAGACTTAAGCATTGCTTCTTCTGGAGTGCTTTTCAATGCGTTTTCATGTTTTCTTTAAGATTTTCAGGAAATACCTTGTGATATTTTTATATTCCACTTAAACTGTCAGAACCAATTTCAGTTTCACATCCCATGTCAAGGTCATTCATTTCCTTTGAACAATTATCCTATATAACCCTTCAAGCCATGCTTGAAGCACTGTACCCTGAAAAAATGGAGATTGTCTGATTTTGTTCAGCAGTTAGATGAAACCAAGACCTCTTGATGGGTAAAGGGGAAAATAAATAGTTAACAGGCTAGTAATCTGGTCACACAGATTACAAATGAGACCCATGTCTCTATTCTACCTGATTAAGACTACAGGCTTAAATATAATTTCATATAGCCCTGATGACTATCCGGCTACCAAGCTATTAATTATTCTCTGATCATTGAGTCATACAGGGACCACCTCCAAGATCTTCCATCGTGCAAGTTTAGTTAGAGCGAATACATTCCTACTGAGACATTTCAGGTTTGGATAAATAAACATTTTGTAGAAGCCAGCATCACCATACTGACGAAGAATTCCTATGCAGCTCAGCTTGAATGTAATCACATCTGAAGTGCTTGTGTAAGTGAGGGAAACAGACTGCTCTCAGGGAAGATGTACCAGCATTGGCTGGTCAGTTTACTGACTACTTTTGATTATTAGCAAAAATATTTGAATCGCTTTCCTTAAACCTAGAGTCATACCCAGTTTTTAGAATCTTTCAGTGCAGAAGAAATGAAATTTTTGTTCATCCAAATACAGCTTTCTCCATATTTTACTAAGAAGGTTTTTACCCTAGTCTGTCTGAATCATTTATATTACATATGCAGAAATTCATTAATATAGGTTAGTTTTAAACCTGTCAATCAATGCAAATTATATGAAATAATATATGGTGGTTTATATATTTGGATTATCACCACCACCAAATGAAAAAATATTCTACTTCAAAGCAGAGGGGACCCATGGCATAGAATAATAGAAAAAGAGCCAAAGGGTTTATTAAATTTGACACCTAATCTTTCCATCAAGCTTGTAAAAATAAGACTGCTCCGCAGTAGTGGCCTAGAACATTAAAGAAGCACTACCACAAGATATAGTGTTCTGAGTCACTGTTGTAAAAATACTGTTTTAATATAAATGGCAAGGAGTCAGTTCTTACTTATTTTGCCATACAATCATGTAGTTATCATGTGCCATTTCAAAAAGCTGTTGCACTTACAAATATGAAGCATTGTCATAAATCTGGGAAGATGGCTAAAAACATAATTAGAAGGTATTTCACCTAAAAGCAAGAGGCTAGTGCTGTGGCATTAAGCATTGTGTCACTGATTTAAAACATTGTAACAATAAAAGAGACAACCTTCCAAAATTCCAGGCTCATTAGCCGCATAATAATGGCTCATTTGTTTAATGGCTATATGAAATGCAAAGGAAGAGTACCATGTACTCGACTCACCCACTCAAAGGTTCTAGAAATATGTTTAACATCAAGAAGACTCCGTGGTTATGGATTCCTCTCTGCAGTAATGTAGTCACAGAGATCAAAAGTCTAACCTAGACCCTGTTACCCTCGAATCAGGATTTCTATTGTCCCTTCTAGCATGGTGTTACTCTTGCATGATGAGCCTAATCACAGTAGTTCCTGTTGTTTAGCTTGGCTGAATTACCTGACAGGAAAGGAAAAATGCACATTGACTGGGTAGTGGCCTGTACTCCTTTTCAAAGACCTCAATCACTCTAAGATTCCACCCCAAGGGCAGTCCTAGGAAACATGTTCTCATCTTGGAGCTCAGACCACTAATGAAACCTTAACAATCAAAATGTTGTACACATAAAGAAAAACTGCATAGATGACACTAAGTTCTGGTTTTAGTCACATTAATTTTTTAACTACCTAAGAGCCCAAATTTTCTGCTTGCTATTAAAAAATGTCATTAATGATGCAACAAAAATTATTATATGGAAAAGGACGTTCCTAGTACCTATTGCTTTGCTTTAGCACTATGCCTAGCCTCCCAATGTTCCTCTGTATCCCAAGGTTGACAGCTCTGATATTCCTCAAAGGTTTGGGAAGGAGAGGTTTACCATGTGCAATTATCACCCTGAGACATTTTCTGGGAAGATTAAGGTGCCTATGGTGAAGGCTTTGTTCTCCTCAGTCTTGGGATCTGCCTGAGACTTTTACTAGTAATGGTCTATTTTTTTACTAGTAATGGTAAAGATAATATCTATTGGGTTACAAACTAGTGAATAAGTTTAACTGTCCAGTTTCAACTCATAACACTTCTATGAAAAGCTGAGCTTCTACCATACTGTTCAGCACACTGATCCCGTGCTAATCTAAATGTTCTAGTGAATTTTAATTGGTGTATTTTTCAAGATTTTTTTTCAGTACCTGAAGTGGGTCAGATACTTAGTTGGTTTAATCCATGTACTTCAGTCAACGTCAATTAGTCTGATGCAATATCAGTGCAGGATTGTATCCACCACACTTTTATAAACTTGTGATCAGGAAAAAATCCTCAACTATTTTTGCTGAGGATGGAGACAAGACATTCATTTCAAAGGCTTTCTGTTTTTAACTGGGGCTCTCTTATTTTCTTCGCTCTTCATGGCTGGTTTTTATGAGCTGCTGGATCTGTCAGCTGAAATGACAAATTTCTAACTCAATCTCTGTTAATTTCTTGAGATAGATGAATGCATAAAATAATGCATGTAAGTATACAATTTACAGATTTAGTGAGTTTAATTGCTATGCTCTTCCCATTCCAATTTCTTTTTCTACCATCCCTGTAGCATGTATGTCCTGTATATTAATTTTCATACACTTCAACAATTATTTCATGATCCTAATGTTGACAACTAACAGAGAATCCGTTTACCTGGGTTCCTTACAAAACTCTTAGTTTTAATTGACAATTTTCACTCTTTATCAGATTACTAATAAATTGGATTTTTAAAATAAACAGCTGCTTTTTGTGTGGAATGGTTGATTGTAGAAGTAGGAGCTTAGGTGACTTTGCCCATTGTACTCAGCAAAAGCATCTTCCTGGCAGTGACTGAAGTCTTTTTCTCCAGTAGAAAGCTGCAACACAAACACATGCTTTAGCCTTGATACCATGAAGAGACCTCATTAATTTTAAAGTAACTACCATGAAAGGAAAGTGAAGTAAATACACGGTTGTGTGAGTCAAAGATACAACTGTAGTGCCTGGAACAAAGAATTTGTCTATCTTTCTAATACTTCCTTTGAGAAACTATAACACAAATGAAAATATTGCTTTCTTATTCTGTTAATACGGATATTAACAGGTCTATACAGATATATACAGGTCTACCTGGTTTAGAAAAGCAGCACAAATATTTCAGATCAGAAGGGAAATCTGAATAGTTGCACTTTTACTGAAGATGAAGACAAGAAAAGAAACTGTTATTGTTTGTGACAGTTTTACTTCTTTTCTTTTATAGTAACTATTTCCTATACAGCTGGCTCCCCACAAGAAGCCTTAATTTCTGCTCTGCTGTCCAATTTTCCCCAAAGCAACCAATTCTAATGAACAACCTACTCATGGCAGAAATATCTGGACAAGAAATGCGAGAATTTATCCTAAGCTTATTCAAGATGGGCAGATGGATCTTATAGTGTAGCACAGGGAATGCTAAAATATTACTGGAGGGTATTGTCAAGTTATACCAATAAAAAGGAGAAAAAATAATTGTAATGTGAAATTGATCCAGCCAACTAGTTTGAAAAATATATTTATGTTACAAACAGCACTGTGGTTTTAACGTTATTGAAGTTCAGTGTAATGTAATGTACAGGTTCCATTACATGTTCTAAACTCTGGGCTATGAAACTGTCTACAGCAAAACCAAAAGACTGAAGAAAATGGGGAACAGCATGTTTATATGCTTTTACTGAAGGATCAAGTCTTTTCTGGATGGAGATGAGAAGTGAAGCGGTTAAAACATTTCCATAATTTCCAGAAAATGCCTCTGTGACTGGAAAGATGATATTGCTGTTTGGAAAAAAAAAAAAAAAAGGCTTTGGAGAACACATTTATTTAAAAAACACGGAGAGTGAAATTACAATGATGAATGTCATGGTAACTCCTGTCATTTTGGTTTGTTCCTTGTTTTTTTCCCAGAGTCCCAGTCTCCTGACTGTCAATGCTGCTTGCCTGCTGTTCACTGCCTGCTGTTCATTGCCTGCTGCCTTGCAGAGAGAATTCTTTTGCTAAATCCTACCAGAAGGAACGTGGTTATAATTGACCCAGGTCTGAGCCAGGTGAGTGCAAACTGTACCAACCTTGTTTCTCGCAATCCAGGAAGCCAGCACAAACACTGTCATGATGACTACGTACATGTCTTTGTGCCATATTCCTTTAGCTCACATACCTGCTGAGTGTCATGCTATTCAATGTCATTTTCATGAACTGTGACATTGGCCTCTTATAGTATCAGGTACTCTGAACTGGGAAACCTCAAAATAATAGCACATTATAAGCAAAGCTGGGACTTCAAGGAAACTCTAGATAAAAGCTATGGACCATGCAGTCATGAGAGGTGAAATTTCTGGCACTGCAAATGAGACACTTAGTGGATCCACAAAGGCAGGTAAAGAAGACACGCTATTAGCCTCCAGTCATACCATGACCTGGAATATCATTGAAAAAGAGATTCTAAAAGACCAAAACTTGTTCCAGAGGGAGACTGCTTTCTAGATCATGTTTACTCCAATCCAGTGCAAAAAAATCCAACAAAAAGCAGAAACAAAAATTATAACCAGTTGACTCAGTTTTTTCTCTCTGAAGATTTTCATAGGTATTACTTATTATATACACTCAGTATAACACTGGAAAGCATGAAGTAGATGAATGTCTAGGAACCCTTTCTGTGAATTGTAGCATTCTCTCAGAGCATCAGATAGCTTCCAGCCATTAGATGCCCATCAGTATTACTAGATTTCTTAATGAAACAGGCCTAGTTTTAAGTTTCTCTGTAAAAACCTGCTCAGCACATCTCTGAACAGCCCCTACAAAACCCCTGAGGGTCCCCACCCCTCCATTATGATTTATGTATGGTATACTGCTATTCCTAAGGTAATTTTTCCACATAATCCAAAAACAGAAGTTGGGAAGACTGAATGCCAGCTACTATACAGCACGGAAACATGATAAGGACATTATGATTGATTGAGAAAAAGCCAGAGGTAAATCAAGCATAGACAAGACTGACAGCAAACTCCAGGTTTTGTCTGTCAATATAGGGTTCTTACATATACAGTGCATTTAGAAAACATTTTGTAAAGAAGAATATACACACAAAACTATTCTGCTGAACATGCATTATTATACCTAGAGAAAAAAAAAAGGTAGCAGAAGAGTAGAATACCAAAGATTTGGGAGAAAATAATTAAAGAGATTTGTCCTTGGTTGGTGGCATTTATTTTATGAACTTGTCAGGGTTTCAAAGGTTAGGTTTCTCTGATCAGTCTGCTTACTGTGCCTCCCAGGACTGGAATTTCTGATGCTCAGGTGCTCTTGTTTCATACCGGTTTTGCTGACATTTAGATTCAATGAACAGATGCCCTAACTGTTTTTTATGCCTAACTAAATCATAGAATCATAGAATCATTAT
>NW_009598784.1:0-8607 GCF_000690535.1 Cariama cristata
TCAGCCCCTGCCCCAGCGACGCCACAGCAGAGCCGATCTCCAGCTCCCCATAGCCCTGCCCTGCCTGCCGTGGGCCTCGCCAAGCCAGGCCCACCCACAGGCCCATGTCCCGGCCTCAGCCTGTGTCCAGGGAGGTGCCCGAAGCCCAGACCTGGGGGTGCCCTGGTGCACCCCGGCTGCCCTGCTCCTGGCTGGGGCTGGGACGGAGCCCGGCTGCCAGGCCCTTCCCTGACCCAACATGGTAAGCCTTCGTGGTCCTGGGCCCCCCCACAGTGCTCCTGGCTGGGGCTGGGACGGAGCCTGGCTGCCAGGCCCTTCCCTGACCCAACATGGTAAGCCTTCGTGGTCCTGGGCCCCCCCACAGAACCCTGACAAGTTCCTACAGGGTTCTGCCAATAGCGTAGAGAGCTTTTACTTAACAACAAAATTATTTGTATTGAAATGTTATGTAGGACACCATAGAGAGTCTGCTGTGAGTTTCAAACAAATTCAGTCTATCCTGTTCTCAGGAGTCCAAAAATTGCATCTTCCAAAACAGAGGATGGCCTTTAACTTTTGTAGTCGTACCAATGACCGCATCATGGCTGCTGCTGTACGCCTGCAGGGACAGGAACAAGAAGCTGAGGGTGTTAGCGTTCCAGGTGCTAAGCTCGTCTCATGGATGGTGGGAGAACAGAGAAGCTGGCCCCATCTGGGACAAGGGGAAAATCAATGTGGGAAGAAAAAAAAATCAGAGACCAAAAGAATTCTTGACAAATCTGGTTTCCATTTTAGCTGTGCTATGTGTAACAGCAAGTGTGCAAAGAGGTGGTGGTCGAGCTGATCCAGGGCTTCTCTTCTGAAAATTGAAAATGGCTCATACCTCAAAAGCAGTGTTTCATGGGAACAGGCCATATTTTTTGCCAGTTCAGTCACAAAGCATTTCTTCGCTAGAATATCCAGGTAGGAGCAAGTGTCTCACAGCCACATTTCAGAAAAGTCACTGATATGGTGAACAGGAGGATTGCTTGGTGCAAGTCCCACATTGAACGCTTGCTCTGACGCAGTTCACAAAGGGCATTGAAAGTTACTTTGACTACAAAGACTATTTTTTTTTGTGTCAGATTTCTTTTACTGCTCCTGTTGGAGCTCTTTAAGTTTAAATAATTTAAATACACATTGGAGCAGAGTTGAGCATGACTCTCTTGTATCCTATGTGAAGGATCTAAACATGGGGCTGTAAAGACATTTGGAGGGGAGGAGGAAAGACAGTATCCAAAGTCTCTTTTACAGGACTAAACACTGGATCTTTATATCCCTGCTGTATACCATAAACATAAAGCTTGTTTCTATTCCAGGACTGTACTACAAATTTATCACTGACTGTCTTCATTTTTTTTCATTGAAAACTTTGAGAATTTCTTGGAGAGAAAAAAATCTCAAATATATTCACAAAACGGGGATTTTCTTCCACAGGCAGTTTGTCTTGCAGAAAATATGATCTCCCTTGCTGAGCGGTGCTGCCAGAACTCTTCATGAAAGAAAATTATAATTCCTGTGAAAGTGCCACAAATGACATGGACGGTTGGCAGCGCAGAATCGTTATTGCTTGTTGAATAAACATGTTCAAGCAGAGAATAAATAAATCCTCATCATAAATGAGAATTTGGAGAGGGGTAATAGAGAACTGTGTTAGGGTATTTTTACAATGCTAAATGTGTCTGTTACCAAGCTATAGCAAAATCAACTAGCATGACTACTTTTGTCTACACAAAGGGTGGGTAAGAGGGAGCAGATGTGGGGTGTCCATGTCTAGGGAGGGGGGGAAATGCAGTTATATGTCAGCAAGGTGCAAGAGGTAAAGGATTCTCTTCTGCTTTCTGCTACAGACTTCACTGTGAGCTGTCGACCTCAGCACAAATTCAGCTGGTGGAGAAAAGACCCCTACATATATCATTTCCAAATGCTTTTATTGTGCTTCAACACTTGATGGTACTGGAATATATTTAAATATTCTGAAAGAGTCACATGGTATCTCCTATCACTGAAGTCAGTTTTCTTTTATTTTATAACCAAAAGAACACATTATTTGGGAGTTTGCTGATGACTGGTATCTCAGACAGTACGACAGTGAACTCCTAGCCTGACCTTAAAGCAGCAACTGGATTGCATTGGTACAAGTTCCTGCTGTACAGTTAGGAGTTTGCATGCTTGAATTCCCACTTTCCAAAGCTCTGGAGAAGTGACAGTTCACACAAGATTGCACGGGATGAAAGATCACCTTTAATAAACTGCACGGCATACCGTCTAACTAGAATGAATATCCATATAGGCTGATGAACTACGGGTAACAGCCCAGATTGTGTCTTGGGCACCTGATGGCAGAATGGTCTCAAGGCATGATGTTTTTATTTGGGAATTCATTCTTCTAGGAGTCCTTAGGAATGCAAGGCCATTCACTTTAAGGTACAATTGAGGCTGCAATTGTTCATTCAGACTTTTGCCTCTGAAAGTGGA
The DNA here is from genome assembly GCF_000690535.1 of Cariama cristata. Taxonomy (NCBI): domain Eukaryota; kingdom Metazoa; phylum Chordata; class Aves; order Cariamiformes; family Cariamidae; genus Cariama; species Cariama cristata. Next base: position 2,497 of record NW_009598784.1, read on the forward strand.
AGGTGTTTGGTTTTTAGATAAACATCTTTGTAGATCTTCTATGGATAGCAGTTGACTAGTGGTGCCTTTTTGCTCCCTTGTCACACTAATGCTCAGAGACCTTCATTACGAGTTATTTTATGCTATCAGGAAAACCAAAAATAGACCACTCAAGGCTGTGTCTATTTTGCTAAATAAAGCTGGACCAACTTTCTGAACCTTAGCTCTGTGACCAAGAATATGGACAGGCTCAGGTCCAAGCTGCTTATGGCCAGCCCCCTCCAGAGCACGTGTCTTGGAGTCAGATAGTTGGAGAGGTAAGAGAAGGAGACTGCCAGTTAAGCAGTGTGAAGTCCAGTGCTTGAGCCTACTCAGCCTGTTTTTTTCTTTTATTTATAAGTGTTAATACATCTTAAGAGAGCAGACAATATCTGCGCAACAGGCTGCAGGGGCATACAAAATGGCACTTCTGAATGGATTTCTCCTTCTTTCAGGGAAGCATACATAGAAAATAGGGGTCAACGCAAGCTCAGTCAGACTATCCCTAACCAATGACTGTTGTATGATTGTAGCATCTTAATGCTCAAGGACCATGGTAATGACCGCATTTATATTTTTGATAAAACAAAACTTTTTGTATTAAATGACATGGTTAATTCACTGGGGCAGGTTTAATATGGTGGGATTTGCACCCAGCTGCAACACCTGGAAGTTAACATTACAAAATTGATAAGTTACGAGCAGAGACATATAGCGTGCTGGAGTGTCTCCCCTCCAAGTGAGTGGTGGCTGGTGCTTAGCATACGCAGCTCAGAACTAAGTCTCCAGCCATCTATTAAGATACCTGCCAGTAAACAATATATTCTATTTGCTCCTCTAATGACAAAGGATTTCTTCACCATTCTAGAATAAGGTATTTATTGAGCAACCTGATCTAGTTGAAGATGTCCCTGCTCATTGCAGGGGAGGTTGAACTAGATGACCTTTAAAGGTTCCTTCCAACCCAAACTATTCTGTGATTCTATGATTTACCTTCTTGCACCGCTTCCAGATTTGGGGGCTTTGTAAAAACCTGTATTAGAACTGCTGTAATTTGCAATACATCAGTAGTGTGCCACTCTGTTTCTTCTGTTTATGATAGAGTGTGGACTGGAAGCCAAGCAGATAGTAAAAGTACTTTTCAAAGCAAAGAAATCCATATATGTAAGTTAATGCTAAGGCATAATCAATCCTATTTGACCAGTGAATAAACTCACTAAGCAGCTAACAGCAAGGAAAATAGAGTTCCTCTATGCACACAAAAAGAAGTCTATTCCATAGAGATTATGGAGCTTTTCTCCCTGTGGGTTTCTTGCTGAAAAAGCCCTACACTAGCTTCACATAGGCCACTAAAGATCAACATTTTGTATTTCCATTACAAATTTATTTTATCTTCTTATAAGAGGCAGTTACCTTAGGAAAATAACCCAAGTGATAGATCTGGGCAGAGAAACTCTTACCTACACCTCAGTTTTCTTCCACAAGAATCCTAGTGATTACTGCTTTGCTAATGCAGGAGATGAGCTGCAAAAGCAGTCCTGAGCACATGTATGAGATGATAGCCACCATTTGCCCTTGCCTGGGCCAGTCCACTCTTATCCCTTGATTTTAACAACCAGGTTCCCAGTGGAGCAAGTCTTCTAGAAGACTTGCCAAGTCTTATAGAAGGTGTCTTTATACTGATACCTTTGTTTTCCACATAGACTTTTTTTGCTTAGGTATTTAACACTGCTTCAGATTTCCATCCCTACAATATTTGAGCGTCTCAGTCGTAGATGTATTTTTTCCTTTTGGCTTCCATGTGAAATGTGTTGGGTTTTTTTTTATTTATTTTCAAATCCTAGTTGCATGGGGAAAGACCAGAAGCAGAGAGATTCTACAGCTCAGATTCTCAAACACAGTGAGGTGCCTGACTCCTACATGGCAGAAATTCCTCCATGTGTTGGAGGGATTTGGTTGGAATCATGCAGAAAGCACGTGGCCGACTGGGAATCTGGACAATGAATTGGCCTCCAGTGTGTCTCCAGTGAAAACGGGCTTGGTGGGCATGCGCTGAGCAGCTGTTTGACAGCAAGAAGCAAAGACAGCGAGCAGGAGGGTTTGGAGAGAGTGTTACATCTCAGGCTAGGGTCTTTAAACCTCATCCTCTCTTTCAGCGTAACAGTACCTTACAGCATGAATTACTATATTGCACTCAGAGGAAGTAGTTCATTGGAAGATACTCAAATACAAAACAGATTTGCATTTTCAGGGACTGTGAGGCAAAGGGAAATAGTGTTCGTACCAAACATTTTTTAGACATTTATATTGGTGTCATTACTCCCAGTTTCTGACTCAGTTACCAACACGTATGTGTATGAAGTGGTGAATTCTTCCTGAACTTCACTGTTCTGACTGCACTTGCTGAATGAATTTTGTTAATCGTCACTTTAAGCACAAAAGCACATCTGCTACACTCTTCACACATCTTGCTTTTCCTTTTGACCCACAAAATATTCCCTTTAATTACACCCCATTTAGTTGGGCTGTTTTAATTCTGAAGACTGTAATATAAAAAATTAATTAAATTGGGACACACCAATTTTTTAAAAGAAGTTTCTGGAGGCTTGAACATGGGAATAAAGCCCTATGGACAATCTGACATTTTGACAGAACAAAAAGTTCACTAAAAATGTATTGTGAAAAGCAAAAATAATACAGATAGATTCCAAATATCTCTCCTGTACTTCTTTGCTTTTGTTAAAGTTTAAACCAACCTTTTGGAAATGTGATTTATCTTCAGAACAGTGGCTCAGGGTATATAATCTTCACATATGATAGACTAACAGTATTAGATAGACCCTATTCAAATTAACAGAAGCTTCACTGAACAACGGTGCCTGGCTTATCATATGTTTTAGTTGGTTCAACCTCTCAGCCAGAAAACACAAATGTGTATCTGATGAAAATGTGTTTGGTGCTCAATAACCTTTTTAGTTCAAGAAGATCCATTGTCTTTCCTTTTACTTTATGCATCTTCACCACTGAAAGAGAGTTCAAGGAAAACCAAGTCTCAGTTTTCAAAAATCTGATGCCTAAGCATCATGATGTGGCTTGTGTTGCAAAACAAGCAAAAAAAGCAGCTGAATATTTTGTGGCTTAATTTCAAGATTCCCATCAGTGTTATAAAGAACACTGTTGGGTTTTAATTATTGTCTTAGTCCAACCAAGATGATCTAATATAGCTGATGATTTTGGTGTTTGCTATTACTTGTTTCTTTAAAATAAAAGCAAGAGTCTCTTCCAAAATTGTATTAATGTATGCTTTTAATTACAAGTGACTTCAATTAATTTCTTTATAAGCTCTACTATAACTAGTTCCAATTAATTCCTAATTACTGGTCATAACAACTGGATATTGCAGTAGTGCACATGCTCTATAAAAACATACACATAGGTCAATCATATCCCAAAGCTTCACACGGATGAAACTAATATTCCACCATGTCATCCGTGTTGATTCCACCCTAGCCAAAATGTGCACTAGGTGTGATATTAGGTACTTAAAAAAGAGAAAACAGAACACTGCCACATCGGGAATCCTGCCCACAGCTTTGATCCTTGAAATATATGTTTAGAAAATGTGATATGCAATAAAAGGCGAATAGTAATATTGATCTGCAGATGGGGAAAACTGAAGCATGGAAGCTGAAACATGTCAGACAGTAATACAGTGGCAGAACCAGTAATGAAACACAAATCTCTTGCTCTGTCAATTTACTATGCAATTTATCCAAAGGCTTTTGGGCAGGTCCTTTGGCAGTGTTTCAGGTTGATAAAGGTTATGTCAACATTACCCTTGTACAAACCCCAAAGCCCATGACACCCCTTTACTTGCTTTTGGAGCCCTCTCAGAGCCCTGGGAGCTCAGCAGGGAGCTAGCTAGAAACAGTTTCTAGCTGCCTCTTGGCTGTATGCGTCCTGACCGAGACTGGAGCCCATCTGTGCAAGCGTCCTCCTTCATTTCTGTCCTGGCAGCAGGCAGCGGACTCTGCTTAGGAGCAGTGCCACTAGCTGTGCCTCCCAGGGACAGAGAAGGATGGATGCACCATGTCCTTGCAGGTGTGAGAGTCCCAGAATCCCAGAATTTATGAGGCTGGAAGAGAATTCTGGGATCATCAGTCCAACCTTTGCCCTAACACCCCCATGTCAACTAGACCATGGCACTAAGTGCCACCTCCAGGCTTTTCTTAAACACCTCCAGGGATGGGGACTCCACCCCCTGCCTGGGCAGCCCATCCCAATGCCTAATGACCCTTTCTGGGAAGAAATGCCTCCTCATTTCTAGCCTGAACTTCCTCTGATGCAGTTTCAGATGATGCCCTCTTGTACTGTCACGAGTTGCCTGTAGCCTCCCACCTGGCTACACCCTCCGATCAGGTGTCCCCCCAGCCTCCTCTTCTCCAGACCAAACCCCCCCAGCTCCCTCAGCCGCTCCCCACCAGACTTGTGCTCCAGACCCTTCCCCACCTTCGTTGCCCTTCTCTGGACTCGCTCCAGCACCTCAACATCTTTCAACCCTGACCACAGGGACAAGGTTAGCACAAAAACGAAAGTGAGAAACTGGAGTATCCACAGTGAACGCCTGGTTTAACAGCCCTGAACTGTTTGTAGCTCAAATACATGTGTCTGCATTCATAATGCGATGTGTGTTTTGTCTTCAACATCATTCTCCTCAAAGATGTTACTTTTAAGACTTTTTTCCCCCGCTTTGGGTTCAAAACTTACAGTTGGCTTAAAATAAGCATGGATTCTTCTGCTTTTTTGCCAGGATGAGAAACCAGTGACATGAACATTTCCATGATAAGGCTCCTCGTATGACCTTTCCAATGTGGTCTGTAACAAGGGAGTAGTGGAAATTTTACGAGGAAGTCCATAAACTTTTCAACTTTGGTCAAGCCTGTCATTGTGTGCATTTTATTTATGTCAACCTTCTTCCTACTCCTCTTAGCTTCCCATTGACCCCACAAGTCAAGACTTGCTTGAAAACGTCACCCTTGGAGAATAGTCTATTACCAAATGGCCACTCTTTCTTTTCATTTTCTCCTTAAACTTTACCTAACAAACACGCATTTCTTGTGAGGGCCACCAGCAATAATAATCACCCCCTCTCCAAGAACACACAAGTAAGCGGGAGCTGGACTGGGGACAAACAGAGGATACCACTTCAACAGAAGACTGTGAGATTGTTTTGGTGAATCCAGAGCAGTGTGTAGCTGAGTGATACTGTCTGTGTAATTTAAGGGATGGTTTCACTTGTGTCCCTGTCATACCTGGCTGCACAGAAAATTGCTCCCCTGCTCCTGGTCACAGCTGCATGTATGTGTGTTACTCATCTTCATCAGGGGCTAGGCGTACAGCGAGGGAGGGGCATGGGAAAGGCTGTCCTTCCGATTTTCCCATTTTCCCTTAGCAAAAGGAGGTTCCTGTGTTTGCTCAGCTGGGAAGAGTTGCCGCAGGCCTTCCTAGGTCTCCTCCTGAAGTGGCACCAGGCTGTAGTGCTCAGCCCAAGGGCTCTTCCCAGCAGGAAGGCGACGGCAGCTCCTGCTTTCTGAAAGCGAGAAGGATGTTTGGCAGCACAAGTAGCAAAGCAAGAAGTGAATATTTGGCGCCGAGAATCTGAGCTCAAGCTCAGACTCTTTTTGAGATGTTTTTATTTGCAAAGAACAGGGATGTTTCACAGCACCTTGGTGCTCTTTGTTCAGGGTTTCTCAAAGGAAATGTCTAGAAAGGAAAACTAGCTTTTGCTGATAGCTTGGGATGTGAAGCTCAGGCTGGATCCCCTGTCGTTTCACCATCCTCCTGGAAGGGGCAGCTTGTCTTTATTTAAAGCCCCGCAAATCTTCTGGATAAAATTCAGGATAGCTGGTTCCAGTGAGTGCGTATCAGTGATGATCGCAGCCTGGTGGCCCCACCTGAGGCCCTCCTTCTCCGACGAGATGCACAGCTGAGGCACCACACAGAAACGGGGGGAAACAAACGGCCTTCCTTGTAGGAAACATTTCCTGTCCGAGGCAGTTTCCTCTCCTCCGGCAGCTTCTGGTACAGAACCTC
>NW_009598785.1:0-16654 GCF_000690535.1 Cariama cristata
TCTCCCCGCGTTGTCCCCGGATTTACGGTTCCTGGCTCCTTTTCTCCTGTCATACTTTTTGTTTCGCTCACTCTGATTTCTCCGGCCTCCTCCCCTAGAACTTCAATTCATTCAGCGATGAGAATGTAAGAGGCCCTTTGGTCTACAGTCTCGCACCCTCTGCTAAATGCATTATTTTCTCTCTCTTCCTTGCAGTTCAGTACTCTGTTTCAGTATCGCTGAGAGACTTAGCTGGACTGCTTCAAAGCTCGCTTAGTTCCCTTTTCTGCTAGATCGCAGGGTGCAAACTAGTGCCATGTGTATAACATAGCATAAAGGGAGTGAGACAGATGGCTGTCTCTCCCTGCAGATTACTGATTCTCTGCTGAACTTACATAACTCTGCTTCATTTTTTCCTTCTTAACGTTTGCACACTGGTGAAAGCAAGAAGAGAAATAAAGTGGAGCCCATCCATTTCCTTTGTAAGGCCACTAGTGCCTGACTTGTAGAAAATAATAACTGATGTCCAAAGTTAGTTGCCTTCACTTGTCAATTTGATTCTGTTCACAAGTGGGAACTGCCAGTGCTTGTTCTGTAGCCAGTGGTTTTTAACGTGTGGCCAACAATTACTCGTGGTCACTTCCAGCTGAACTTCTTTTGCTCAATGGGGAAAAAAAATCCCTTTGGCTGTGTTTTTTGCATCTTTGATCGTATTTTTAGTTGAAAGTATCCATGTATGTCTGCAGTTCTTAGTGGCCTTGGAATATCTTGCAGTAATAAAGGCCAGAGCTTCACACAATGTTAGCAAAAACAAATATATTTTTTCTCAGTGGCCATTAGAAAGTTTCTTTAGTCATGACCTTGTATCTGCTAAACACTGTAATCACCTTGGGAGACACCACTTCAGGAAGCATATCCATTCATCTTTTACACTTGGTTTGATTTCCCCCTTGAAAGTGTATAGATCACACTTAAGAGGCTTCCGTCAATGTATTTATTTACTTATTTCATAGGACAAAAATTACTTAGGAAAGAGAAGCTGCGATGCACTTTTCTTTATACCCCATACAATGAGGTGATGTATATTTCTTTTTCCATAGTGTGACTTTAAAGATCAGCGGACTGGTTTGGCAGAGGTTGTGTGTAATGACTAACGTTTTACAAGTTATGTAAATAGGGGTGTTTGTGTATATATAAGATATGTCAACTGAAGTGATACGACGACATATTTTTAAAACATTTCAGTTAATATAGTAAATCACAGAGACAGAACTTAGAAACATTTCTGCATGATATCAGAACCTGTGAGAGAAGTACTGCTTTATGATGTATTCGGTAGTTCACATATAGCTTATTCGTCAAGTAGCGGCAAAATACAAAAGTGCACATTTCAAGTTTGTGCCTTAGGAAGCCGATTTTCTATTCATCTCTTTCAGTGTCTTTTCGTGTAATTTTTATTTACACTGTTTTCTATTTTTTTCCTCAGGTAGAGCAGCAAGAATGGGAACTTTAGGGGACTTGTTACCAAACCAGAGAAACTGAATTTCCTTTCATTTTGTATGAGCTGTTCAGAATCTTTTAGACACACGATTCTCCCACAGTATTTATTGATGTATCATTACAGGCCATGTCATCATATTGTGCAAACAACAAAATATGGTGATATCCTATCATTAATAAGGTTGTGTACTGGACTGGTGTGATGTCTGTGTGAAATACATGTATATTTACTTAGATGTAGTTCTGCACAGAAGGGAGAGATCTGATAGACATATTTGCTGGAAAGAAGCCGATTTCTACAGTGATAAAACTGGATAATTACATGTTCCCAAAGCCTTTTCAGCAGAGAAGTAGGTGTTCTTTTAAAACATTATTCTGTGGCAACAACAAATATTTGTGACATCATTGTAAGAGATTTCCTGCCAATTTTTAGTTTACTGACTTTCAGAAAGTCTGGAGTTTTTTGGCACTGGTGAAATTGCTACACATACACATCGTATATTCAAGTATTCAGTGAAGTTTTAAATAATTCTCTTTCAATTAGTACAACAGGAACCTGAAAAATGGATTTTCTCTTAAAGAAACAAGAATCAGTACATAGACATTTCTCTCCTCCTTCTGTATATTTGAAAATACTCGTATCAGTTTTATGTTTACTGTTTTGTCTCCTTAAATTAAGAAGAAAGAAAACAGTATCCCAAGTTTGAAAATCACTGCTTGGAAATCAGTTTAATCAAGTGTTTCTTGAGCCTTGTGAATTGGAAATAGTAATATAAAATTAGATACATTGGTAATCCTGGTTAATCAGAGTCATTCATCTATAGTGGAGAATAAATATCTATCAATTGATGTTTTTTTGAAGTCAGACGAAACATTCCATCAAGTTAATGTGTTTAAGAGTATCATATCAGGGACAGACAGGTACTAGAAGTGATAAAAAACAGATAACCTGCAACAAAATGATTTACAGATGGGTCATTATCTTCTATGGAGAGGTTACACAGATCATATTCTTTAGAAAAAGAGAATGTAATTCCATAGAGCTAGGAGAATTATCTAAATAGGTCTGAATATTTAATGCTTTTTCCGAGGGGGTAGTAGAATTTGTGAAAGCAAAATTTTTTAGCCTTCTTACAGGTAGTGTATAATGTAAGATATACAAAAGTACTGGGTTTGTGTTTTAAGTATTCTTTATGTTCATTTTACCTGTTTGATAAAGTAAAACTTGGAAAACGTTTATGGTCATTTTACCTGTTTGATAAAGTAAAGCTTGGGAAACGTTTTGCCCCTTCCCGTGTGAGCTTTGTAGTGTATACCTTTAAAATATGCACAAAAATGTTATGCACAAAGTAAAAAAAAAAAAAAAAAAAAAAGCTGGAAATGTTGATGTTAGTGATTTATTAGATTTCAGAACCTGTTTCATACAGCAAGTGGCTAACTTGCGTCTTTTCTATCAGTGGTAAGTCAGGATGTAATTTAAATATTTTTTTCTTTCTTCTTGAGCTAGACAGTAAGGTGTACTGTCAATTGTTTCTCCAGTTGCTGGTAGACTGATGTAAGGCAACAGGAAACTCTAAAACCTCAGAGGTGCAGTATTGATTTGATTCCTAACTGCAAATCCTTCATATCATTGCTCCAAATATCTAACTTTTCACCAGTATTATCCATTCTTTTTATAGTGACACTGTGCTTAGTAAAAAACTTCTAAGCACTGAGGTCAGGTGTTGAGATTGGATTCTAGTTTATTTTTTATGAATCAGATAAAGATTTCTGTGCATGAGACTGTATGTGAAGATGAGAGAACAAGAACATTTCCATATCAAAGGCAATATATCTGAGGCTGCATAGTAATTAAAATGCAGTGGTTTGGACTCTGTGCACTAGCACTTAGGCAGAGCGTTGTTGGGACCTTGTGCAGCATGCAGGCGGTTGTCTCTTGCATACTTCTAGAAATATACTTATAATTTTGTACAAACATTTATGCCAGTCCACACTTTTCTGTGGATAATTTGTATTTCATCCAAACCATTCAAAGTAGAAGTTATTTTTTGAGCAACCCCCTCATTATGGCTTTTGTGCATCAACTATTTTTATTCTGTTGTTTGTATTTCCTCTTACCAGAATGATGGCTTGTTTATAGTCGTATTTTTTCGTGTGTTTCTCTAAGACCCCTTCCATATACTACTGAAATTTTACTACTTGCTTGAAATATCTTGCAGTAAACCCAAAAATACTAATATCTTTTTAGATTTATTGAAGATGGTGTGATTTCTTACATAGCATTCTTTATGGCAAATTAGATGCATGTGCTGGAATATAATATTTTAAATGAAAGAGTATGTGTTTACTAATTCCAACTAACTGTTACACAATGTAAAGGGAATTAATACATTACTCCAAGGACCTGCCGATGGGAGAGAATGGACATAAAATACTGCAGGGTGCTCCCTATTAGGATACTTTTTTCTGGAATCAATGTGACTTTAATTCCTGAGTTGATCGCCCTGGTGAGGAGCTGTTCCAGAAGGGCTGCTGTTGAATTGTTTACTTCATAAACTGTATTGGTCAGTGTCCCAGTGCGGAGGAGGCAGTGAGTGCTGCAAATTTCCTCATTACTCATAGGTACTCGTTCTACAGAGGCTTTATCCATTAATGCTCCGGAATTATTGAAGTGAATCTTTTAGCAAGTCTTCATATTTAAACAGATGTTTGTACTGTCAAAGTATTGTATTAGGGCAGTATTGCAATCTCGCTTCATTTTGTCTGATTTTAGATTACAATTGATGTGTGAATACATGAGTACTTTGAGCTACAATATCCCACTTTTGGAGTTTGTTCTGCCTGCTTTTTACCTCTCTATTATTGTTGTGGATGGGCCTGTTAAACTGAGTTCCTGACCATTTGTGGTTAGTAAAAACCTGTGGTATTTTTGCACAAGTAGGGGGGTTAACCTCAATGTCATGGCCTAATGCCAACTGAGATAGGATGTAGTTGCCCATCTACATTCTTACAGTTTTAACCGGCTCAGTTAATCCTCACTTCCTTTCCTCAGTGTGGTAGAGTAGCGTGCTAAGGACACTCGCAGCATTTTATCTCGGAAGTACCAAATCCAGCTACTGAGGTAGTAAGTGGAACTAGACAATGAATCACATTTTGGGAGCTTTCTGGATAAGAGGGGTGCCATATGCCTGACTGGCTTGTTATTGTTAGAATGAGCATTTTGAAGGATTTAATAGATATGGTATTTGAATGTTGAGCTATTTCAGAGGAATATTTTGTTATAATTTGATATTTGACAGATTCTCGCCTGGCATAAGCTAGTGTAACTCCAAGTGGAAGGGTGCCATTTTACTCTAGCCACAAGTGCATTCCTTAGGACATGATGCAGTTCCTTCTGGATTCAGTGGAAAGACCTTTCTGTGACTGTACTGGGAGGGGGGTTGCATGTGAAGGCCCTGTTTGTGTTGGATTCAGTGTAGAAAATAACTTAGTTTCAGTTAGGGTGGAATCAGGTTTGTCTACATGATGTTGCTTATGGCTTTTGGATGACATTAACAGGAATTCATCTCATGTAAACTACGTACTAGATCAACTGGCTCTCCATATCTAATCTTCCTAGCAGATCTTCTGGTATCGTATATGTAGCGTGTGGGGATTCTGACTGCTGAATTCCTGTAACGGTGATGGCTGTGGCTGTGCATTTTCTTTGTTTTCTTTCAGTCACTCCTGATCTGCTGAGGGCAGATTATCTTCCTGCAAATCCTTTCATATTTTTCTTCTGCTGAGGGATTCATGTAGGCCACTACAGTAAGAATGTACTTTACTCAACCTTTAGTGCAAGTATATGTAGACGTGCACATGAAAATTTTTTATGTACATAAGTGGATATGTTTCAACATACTGTTAGTAGTATTTTTGTTATGGTAGTGCCTACAACTGAGATTTTATATGCACCTCTGGTTTACATGCATACATTCTTACATTCTACTATGTATATCTATTCTCATTGCTTGCCCAAAAGGTCAAAGATGAATTCAAGAAAAACCCTGTCATGCTTTCTGGTTGCCTTCTATAGGATCTAGTCACCATTATACTACCTGTTCTTTCCACATAGAAATTATGGTACCTGTGGCATTTCTCTTTGAAGGTAACAATGGAATCTTTTCATTTACTTCAAAACAAGTTAGATATGATCAGCTTTTCATCTTGATTTCATGAGCTAGAATGCTGTAAGGAGTAAGTTTAGAGAAGGGTAGTGAGAAGGAAAAATGTGAAACAGAAGAGATCAAGAAAGAAAGGTATTGCCATCTAATGTTCTAGAAAAAGAAGTAAGATAAAACACATTCTCATTTCTGCTGAGCAGTAGTACAACAGATCTTTTGTACTCTTCTTAGTGGTGTTATGTATTTTGATCACTCTTAGAATATTCCATGTTACAAATCTGTCAGCATACCTGCCAGAGAAAAAAAAGGAATGTTCCTATGCTAGAAGATCTGCCTAGATATAAAGTAATGAGTGGGCAATCACTTTGCTGCCTTAAGGTGGAAGAATGTGCTAATATCAGCCATTCTGGCATCTGGCTGCTTTGGACTTGGAAAGCAGATGCTATTAGCCTTTCTACTTCAAAGCTATATTGTTGGTGCAGGTAAATAAATTACAGGCTCCCTTTATTCTTCAAGAATGACTTACACATGTTGAGGATATGTTAGCTTATGCGTGATCATGCTTTCGGGCTTCTGCACCATATGCGTGATGCTCCTGAGGGCTGGTGAGTTTCAGGTAGGCCCTGCTAGGTGCAACCATTCCTCTAACTTTTCATCCTTTGCTGCCTCTGTGTAGGAACTCATATAGACTCAGTGGAGTCAGTTCAGGTATGTCTCTATGCTCACCCACAATGCTCAACCTAGACTTCAAGGTACTGTGTCTACTGAGTATTCAAGCAGTTCAATGGGCCTTTGTTCCTTGCTTTGCAGATCTTCCCTCAACCTTTGGTGAAAGCCAAAAAAGTTTACTTTTCTTTCCTTGCTTGTGTACACAGCCTTTCCTTGTGATTCCTTTTTTCCTTAGTCAGTGAAATCTTCACCACTGTCTCTAAACAATAATGATTCGATCTGTAATGTTTATATTAAGAACGTAACAAAAACTCTAAGTAGCGAGAGTAGTGGAGATACACTGGCATGTAGTTTAGTGCAGATATACTGTCACGCATTTTATGGGGTGAATGGGTGCGTCCACTAGCAGTTGATTTGAAAACACCATTGCATGACACTCTGTGATGGATTGGGATCAAATTAGAGACCCAAAGTCATGATGATGGTGTAAAAGTGAAACGCTTTGAATGCTGTGAGTGTTACATAGCCTAAAAAAATGTGCATAGGAGAGAGAGGGTAGTTGAGGGACCTAAAGACTAGTTACTGATGATTAGCTGGAGTTTCTAATTTGTGAAGTCCTCCCTTGGACAAGTTATATTCAATTTTTCATGAGGTAAGTATATTATATAACACAACCAAAAGCAAAAGGAACGGGAGGAAATTGTTTTGCTGAATCGTATGTAAGGGTGATTTCTTACAGAAATGCAAACTTCAAGGCATAAGCTGTTGGTGATTCTACTTCTGATGGATTTTTTTATTCCCTCCCCCCGCATCAAATTGGCATAGAAATGCCTAGGATCTCAAATAAACCAGTAAGAGACAAATCCAGCCCAAAATTGGTTTTGATTACTGTGTTCCTCTTGTGGAAGACTTTCTATTTGTTTAATTCAGCATGGGGTGATTAGATAAAGAAGGTGAACGCTTGTTTCTCCTCATGTTGTCTAAGTGTGGCTCCCACATGATCCTTCCCGTCTTTCACATATCATCTCTTTAGTATCGATAGCAACTAGATGCAAATCAGCATGGCATCTGCTAGTTTGTTTTCAGCTGACCGGGCTAAACAGCAGATACAGAATTTATCACCAGGAGGCTGTGACCTCATCACAGACAAGTGGCATTCCCACAAGTAGGTAGTGAAGCACCCGTATTGAGTGTAGCTAAAGTCCAAATCCTCAATAGAGTTATTACATACTCAATTTAAACACCTCTCCCAAACTTTAAAGCTGTCCCTTGACTTTTTTTTAAATCCACTTGCTGTTGTAGCTGAAACAGCAGCTGTCACTGGTCTCTGCTGATGCCACACTGTGCTGAATTGGGCCTTCTTGAAAGTGTGTGGGAGAAAAGAAGGGATGAAAAAACAAAGGGAGAGGAAGAGGGATATGAAAGGACAAAGATGGGAGGGAAGAGTGAATGTGTTGAAGTGAATAGTAACTGTAATACTCTTATTGCTGTTGAACATGCACAAAGGATTTCTGTAGTCAGGTAGTATTTGGTAATAGCATGATACATTTAAATTATTAAAAGTTCTCTATATACATGGTGTAATGCTGTCTTTTTAAGAAGATAACATGCAATGGCCAAAAAAGTCTCCTTTAGTGCTTACTATATTCAAGACTGAACTCCATATTCCTTTTCTGTTGCTCATGAAGTTGTTCACAACAAATACTTTGGGACACAAGTTACCTGTCCTTGCTGTCTGAGAAAAAGTAGGCTTCTGGGGAAGGTTTGAGTGGATCAGTTTGGTCATTTTTGTATTTTTTGGCAAGCGTACATAGATATTATTTAGATGAACAGCCCATGAATACTTAGTACAAATCTTAAACATTTTTGTGTTTTACTGATCCTTCTAACAACTGATTAATAGCAAATATTGTTGAAAGGACTTACAGATTCTGAATGATAAGTTAGTAATCCCAATACACTTGCACACCAATTTGTGGTCTGAATCTTGAATGTGAAATGAAATTGTGTTTTATGTCTTTTTGATCTTGTTAGCGATGAAGGTTTGAGACTAGCTAAAAGCAAAGCAGAAATTAAACAGGTGCTTTAGAACCTGAAGTAATCAGTTTCTGTGGATGGGAAGGGAGGGGGAATACTTGAATGAGAGGAAAAAGGAAGAAAGGGGATAGAGTGAAAAGCAGAGACAGAAGAAAACTAGGATGTGTGGGGGCAGATCAGCATTAGTGGATGCAGCCTTTCAAGGCATACTTAATGACTTTATTCTCCTTCTTCACCTAGACTCTTCCACTTTCCAAGAAACTGAGGATGAAATATCAAAGTCAGCATTTCTGTCAGTCACAATCAAATGGGATATTAATTGAGCTTAGAGTGGGAGTAATGACTGAACAGCTGTTGATAACTGGGATGTATAATCTCCAGAACTGAGAATATTGTGTTGTGTAAAAGGGAAAAATAGTTTTCCTGTGTTCTCAGCTTTCTGGAAAGTTGTGCAGTTCTTATACTTTTAGCGAGAGGTTTTTTGGTTTTCCCATGATAGACAATTCTTTTAGAAGAACTAGACTATGGCCTTCAGTCTTCCAGTTGTGCGTGTTAGGCTGGGCTGGGCCCGCTGCACCATGTTTAAATAACTGAGGTGCAGGCTGGCCTGCTAGTTGTGTTGTAGAGGTAACAAATAGGGAACCAGTCCAAAAATACAAGAAATACTAAGCTTTATCATAAAAGGCATTGAGCCACTGAAACTTCCCAGGGAGGATCCATGTATCCTCAAGGTCTCTCCTAAGAGTGTCCAAGATTAGTAGGATCATCCATTACTGTGGCTTGATTGGAATTCTTGAGCATGTGAAAATACACCGTGGTGCATGTCCACTGTTTTTCTTGGTGAATCCTAGGTTCCCCATAGTAATGTTCTGTCTAGTTAAAGCTGCTAGATTGTGGCAGTTGGCTGTCCAGTAATTTTAGGGTCACTCTATTACTGGTTATGCATGTTCACTATTTCATTTCTACGCCACAATGTAATATAGTTGTCCAAATGAGGCACAGCAGCCACTACACAAAATAGTCTTTCACACTTTGTTTCAAATCTTGTTTCAGACATAAAGGCGCATGGGGTTCTTTCTAGTCCCTTTAAGTTTCTCTGTGCAAACTCTCACTTGATTAATGTGTCAGTATCTTACTAAGCTTTTGTAAAGTTCAGATTCTAATAAAATGCCTTTACTTTTGTTTAAAAATATTTGGTATATCAGGTTTTTTGCAATCAATAAGACTCTGCAATGAAAAAAAAAAGGCAGAACATAAAACAAACAACCCCTTTTGCACACAGAGAAAAGGCTGTTTAACATTAGCCATTGCTTGTTTGATGTGAGAAATTAATTTATTTGCATTTTACCCTTCTGCTGTTTTATTTGTCTGAAAACACACTTGGTGTTACACCAGTTTTCTAGGTTACACTTGGGCCTCAGTCGCCTTGTGGTGATTTCCAGAGCTGTGGTAAAGGCAATCAATGAGTAAGAGATTCTCATTTGCCAGAAGTCATTGACAGCCACAGTCTGCCTGTTCTCTGGTGTTGGAGCCATAATGAATATGATCAGATATGTGAAGAGCAGTTTGCCTCTTACCACAATTTTTGTATTAAAATAAATAGCAATGATGAATTGGGTAGTTGGCATTTATTCCCAATAATTCAGGCAGTGATGATTCTTACAACTGAACTCAGCAGCACGTGTCTTTCCTCAGCTA
The DNA here is from genome assembly GCF_000690535.1 of Cariama cristata. Taxonomy (NCBI): domain Eukaryota; kingdom Metazoa; phylum Chordata; class Aves; order Cariamiformes; family Cariamidae; genus Cariama; species Cariama cristata. The sequence goes on from NW_009598785.1 coordinate 10,047, forward strand.
GAGGAGTTGATGGGCTTTGGTCTTTTTTCTAGGCCGAATGGAAAATGTTTTTTTTTCCTTTTTTTTTTTTTTTTTTTTTGACACCCAAAAAAAAAAAGAATGCTGCAATGGACCACAGGAATGGCTGCTGACCCCCCATTCTTCTACCTGTAGTTGTGGAAGAAGGGTAATGTGAACTCAATCTCTGAATGGTTCACAACATCTTTAGAATGAAGTTCAGAGTTGTTGACTAAGGCAGGTAGAAAATTCATTTGCTTGAGCTCTTTCAAGTCCAGCTGATAGCACTCAGGGTTCAAGTCCTGGAAGATACCAAGTGCTCTGGTCCTAGTTCAACAGACTATATAAGCACATGCTGAGCTTTAAAGCCTGTGAATAATCTCAGTGGGAATGAGACTATATATGTGCTTAAAATTCAGCATGTAGTTAAGTACTTTGTTGGATTGGAGCCAACGTGCTTAGCACTTTGGAGGACTGGATCCTTACTCACTAGTGGTGGTTTATATATTTTTTTGGTTTACGAATTTGCTCACTGACCTGCCCCTTTGTTTAATGGTCAGCCCGCAACATGGTCAGGATTAAAAACTTCTGGGGCTTGTTTTGTCTAGAAGGCTATGGATAATCTCTAGAGGGAATGGCTCATTTTAGGTAATTACTGATGCTAAATAAATATGTTCTTTATAATCAACTTATGTTTAATATGAAATTACTAAGATTTTTGATCAGGAGACCAATGTTTGACCCAGATTTTATTTCTTCCCTTGTTTAGAACTATATTGTTTATCTGCAGAAATTAATAATGCCTGTCTACTATTAGTATATCAAGTTCTGAAGATAAGTTATATATGTTTGTAATGACTTTTTAGGTTTCCAAGTTCTCTCTGCTGTTTTTTCTCATTCCGAAAGAGTATTCCTCAGGCAATAATTAGCAGTGGGCTTTATCTGAACGGAGATCTCTAAGCAGTTCTGTCAGATGTTTGGTCTTGACTCAAGATGTCTTAGCCATGTAAGGTAATGGTTCTAATTGTTTTCTTCCTCCTCTCACCTGTTCTGCTACGAAGCATAATCTTGGCACTACCTCAATGGTGTTAGAATTGTAGAAGCCAGAGAATATTTTTCTATTATTATATGATTATTCCCAAATGTATTTTTAATTTTTTACCTACAGATTTGTCCATTATTCTCTCTAAATTCATGAGCAAGCATCATAAAGGATCAACTGAACAAACTGAATTAAAAAAAAAAACAACACTACTCAGGAAAATCCTAAATGTCTTAGGCAAAGGTAATGGATGCAGTTTCTCCTCAGCAGGAACAAACCTTGGTCTTTTCAAACCAGCGAGGAAAGAGAATTTTATTGTCTCTGTAGGAGTTTTTGCTTGTTCCCACCAAGACGGAATAGGGGTACAGTTAAGTGGTAGCTTAAATCTTGACTGTTTGTCTTTCTTTTTATGCTCCATCTTTAAAATAGCTGAGGTAAAGTATATATATATAGCCTAGATTAGAGTGTAGACAGGCATGTTGTTGCATGTCTAGCTGGAGGGACAGAAGAAATCATACGTTTAGCTATTCTTTCCTGCCTCTCAGCTGAGGTGCAGTAAATGACTGTGTGAATGCTTCAAATATAATGCCACTGTGTTGCAAAGGGAGTTAGTTGAAACCACAGCTCAAACCATGTAATGTCTAAGTGGAGGACAGTAAGTTCTAGCAGGGAAAGCAGTGGCTTCTTAGACAATTCTAGTTGCATTCATAAAAGGAGGAGCAATATATGCCTCTCATGTAGCTCAGCAAGTGGTGGGCGCCAGTCCTTAGGGCACTGAACGGGGAGGTAGGAGAACTTGGCATTATCTATTGTTTTGATGCTGCCACATACCGTGATTACAAACACGTTACTGTACTCACAGTACCCTTCTTTCCTCTTGTGTAATCTACGTAGACTACAAGGTGTAAAGAATGCCTCTAACTCAGCGTTTGTACCATGGGTATTGTATTTAAGTATGTTCTGGGAACAAAGTCTAAGAATTGCAAATATATGAGCAGATAGCTTTTAGTGCTGCTGTACGGATATGTGCTCCAAATCCACAAGAAGAATCAAATTTCTAATTCAGTGTCAGTAAGGTCCTACATGATCAAAACACTACAGATTATTTTTTGCCAACTACCAGACATTCATTGAAGGAGGATAGTAAAGCATAGATACTTTTAAAAAGCATTTATCACTTCATGACTCTTAAAATTAGGTGGCCCAAGAATGCTTTTGAGAAATTTGAATGATGGAAATGTTCCTAGTTCTATATGTACTACCAAATACATCAAAAATTGTGCCACTGACATTTTTATCTCAATCTGAGTTCAATTTGCTGTTAATGATGACTGTTTTTTTTGTATTTTTACTATTATTCTAAAGGTTTATTCAGCTTGACAGTTGTAGGATTAAACTTTACAAACAAAAGGATAATATATCCTATGTTTACAAGTTAGCCAGAGGCCAGGTTTTATAAACTTTAAAAATACAGCTATTGCTAGTTTATAAAATAGACTAGTCAGCTTTCCAAGAGAGAAAATAAATCCAGCAATGGAACTGATTTCCATGGGAGCTTGGTACTCTCATGTGTAACAATATATTTTGACCTAAAGCAATGTTACACGGGAATCTTAAAAATGTTTCGAAAGAGGTAAAAATATGGAGCGCAGAGCGGAGACGTATGGGGCCCGATTCTGTAAGTATCTTAGACCTCCTGTGAGAGCCTTTAGTTCCATTGAAAGGGGCACTGAGCAAGTGACATTCGGTACCATTCACAGCAGGGACCGCATAATATTTTAGAATCTGATCTTTCCAATGCTTTCTGTCAGATGCAATGGGTTTCATTAGTTAAAATCTGACAATAAGTTCACAGGCAGGCCTGTAATCACCTGTGTTAGTAACGGAGAAAAGTATCTTATGTTTTCTGCTGAAGGCCATCTAGCAATACTTTTAAGATTAAAATTTCAGCTCAAAACAGAAGAGGTCTAAAGGTTATAGCAAGCAAAATAATAAATTCTGGAAAAGAACAACACAAGTATCTTTATTTACAAGCATGAAATTTAAAGAAATTCCACATAAACACAAGATTCCTGCTTTATCATTTGCAGCATAGGAACAATTCATCATCACATCAGAACAGTTGTGTTCACAACAGATGAAGAGAACGTCTCAGATGAACTATGACTGCAATGTTGGGCATTTTTATTTAGGCGTGGTTTGTTGGTTTTTTTTTTTTTGGTTTTGTTTTTTGTGGTTTTTTTTTTTTTGGTTTTGTTTGTTTTTGGTTTTGTTTTTGTTTTTAGTGATGGTGATATATTTAAAATGCTGAAATCGGATTTGCCAGTGACTCTGGTGCACAGGTCTCCCGTAGCACTGAGGAGGTGCTGCCCTGTTAGTTCTCAATCTTGTCACTTCTGGGGAACAACAGTGAAACTGTTTGTTCCTGACAGCAGACAGCCCCACTGCAGGGCCCTGGTTTCATGTTACATTAAGTATTAGTGCTGTTCTTTCAGGAGCTATTATGCTGTGACATCAAAGATCTTCTGACAGGGCAGTTGTAGGTTAGCACTGAAGTTGTCTACTGAAATTTTTAAGAATGGAATTAAATATATATGATCCGATTTAATATGAGAGATCGGAAACTGGATATAAAATGGAGTTAGTGGTTAAAGAAAGCTGCAAGAATAATTATTTGGTTTGGCCTATTTGTCCTTTCTTGTCCAAGGCAATTTTTATTGCCTTTAATTTCTACAACAGCTCCAAAAATGCTGCTATATGTTAACATTTTTGTGCAACTGCTTATTTTCTGAAAAATGTTGTGCGAAGCAGGAGGAAAAGGACTTTTATAAAATAAGTGTTCGATATAGCCCAAATTATTTTTTTACTGATTGTCTAATTACTTACAAGGATCAAGATTCACATTTCTAGTAGTAAGAAAGCAATTTAAATGGCAAGTAAAGGCCTAATAGTGATTTCTAAGACTTACATCTTTTTGTAAGAGAGAAACCATAACTGTATATAGATTGCAATTTCAACTATTGTTCTTTGGAAATTCTGAATCCGGTTTCTGTCTGACTTAAAGGGAAGATGATAGGAATTTGAAACTAGCTGGCAGTGTAACTGTTCAGGACAAAAAAAAATTCTCGAACATGCGCAACTTCAAATGTTCCTGTAGATTCTTATGTGGTGAAATCAGCGTTGCAACAACTATAAAATTACTATTATGCACTGATGAGGCAAGTTCAGTGACAGGAAATATCAGAATTAATTTTGGAAACACATGTCTGCATATTTTTGATTACGTTACTAAGGCATTTGTTCCATTTAGTATCAAGCAAGTGAATCATCTATTAAAAATGAAAATGTGTACAATAGAGTAATACTTTCCCAGTAAAAAACCCCCATAACTAAGAAATGGAACAATACTGTTTAGGCACAAACAAGACACTAGCATAATTTGTGCTATATATGTAATACTTTCAGGCATGAGAAAAATTACATAAAGAATGTACCGCTTTCTTTATAGTGGGATTTTTTTTCTTTTTTTTAAAAATATAACCAGGAATAAGAGATATGATTCCAAGGTCCTTGTTCAGGTAAACAGATAATTTGATTATTTTGGGGCTGTTCTGTTCACTAAAAGCTTGCAAGGTCAATTCTGAAGCTTATATTGCAGTAGAATATGCTATTTATGCTATGCTAATTGACCAAAACTAGCTGTATGGTAGTTTTCATCAGGCATAATGATTTTAGTTTATTTAGATAACATTACTTGCTGCCTTCTTTGGTTTTCCTGCATTGCAACACACCTATCAGCAAATCAAAATCTTTATGGCTGAACATTCAGAGGCAGCTAGTTTAGAATGAAAACTCAACCCTTTATACTGATGTGTGAAGCTCTGGGAATAGTGGCACTACCCTTAGGAAATACTCACTGACAGGTGGCAACAGTGGAATACTAAATTATCCTTTAACTCTATAATCTCAAATCACAACATTTAAAGTCTATATAAAGAAAGAAAAATGTGGGTAGTACAACTGGGCCTTGCAGAGAATTTTTTAAGTGCTTATAGAGGTACATGACAAAATCTGGTTAGCTGCCGTATCTACAGTATTTGTTGATCGATAGTTCTAATGCCTTCGAGAGTGTGAGATTGTAAGTAGATTTCTCTTCCTTTCTTCCGTGTTTTGAAAGGTACGACGTAAAACTGTGTTTTTAAACAGATTTTTAGCAAACAATATGTACTATCAGGAATCCATTTCACTATTTTATTATTTTGGACAGAATATCCTTTCATTTAGCCTTTAATCGCAGAGCCCAAGGACTTTGTTACATTTAAGTAATGATGCTTACCAGTGTGTCTGTACTGTGTCCATCCTGGCTGCATTTTTCTTCTTGCAGCTTTGTTATGTTTTTTTCTTGACTAATAGAGATGTTCCTGTACTTCAGAATAGGAAACTGTTTAGGGAGGACTTGTCAAAAATTCTCTCATTAAGAAAGGTCTAGAGTCCTCTCAATTTCCTGCATAGAATGCCTGGAGTTTGTTGAACAGCTAATATTTCAATTTCTATTTAAATAAACAGCAGTAGAACTGACTTGATAAGTGTGCCACGAAATAGATCATGTTACCACTTAACTTAGGGCTAACACTGAACAGTGTAGTTTGCTCCATTTTGGTGGCAATGTTCATGTAAAGGCCAGGCAATTCCAGGAAAGCAACAAACAGTAGTATTATATTGTATTATACCAGCAATTACATTTAGTTGTCTGCAATTGAAAACTTGAAAAAATGTCTAGCATATGAATGTACATTAGGCATTTTTTTAATCATTTAGAGGAAACAAAGACTAATTCTATTCTAAATCTAAAATATGTTTAAAATTCATGATTGCATGAACCCTGTATAAGAAAAACTAGGAAATCTAACCTTCTGATAGGTTAGTCTGTCACTAGCTTTTCCTGTTACAGAATGAAAATAAGAAGTACCAACTCATTCAAGGTATGGTATGTACACACATAGACAGTATCTCTTGACAACTTCAGATAGATAGCTCTAGATTTTCCTGGCTTTTATTAGACTACACAGTACTTAAAACACTTCCGAGAAGTTGTCTTCGTGCATGTTTAAAATGTATAAATACAATCGGGAAAGCATCAGTAGAAGGTGATAAAGTTTCTTCTCTCAGCCATTCAGTTTTGATTTGGTAAATACATGAGTCAGGATGTTACACTTGTATTATATTTGCAGGGGTCATTAAAGCCTTGGGTAAACAGAATGAAATTCTGTAAGCCTGATTCTGTAGTTGCAAAGTGTTTGCATGTATGTTGTGCATGAGCTAGGCTTGTGTACTTGAACAGTTCAGAAGGTGTCCTTTGGAAGATGAGCAAACCTTACGAATTACAGTTAAAACGGTAATGGGGAGATATTTTTCTCCTTCAAATGAAACATAACAAGGGTCCTTTTTCCCTGTCTCCTCTTTTATTTTTTTGTCGAAATGGTCATTTAGTTGCAACAGAAGTCTTAGCTGTCTTAGCTTCTTGTTCTTATTGAACATTTCACTTGTGTTCGCAGAGTCAGGACTCTTT
>NW_009598785.1:16685-123940 GCF_000690535.1 Cariama cristata
CCTTTCTGACAGTTCTGTTTCAGAGCTGTCTGCCATAAATGAAAAGTCAATGGAGAATGGCCACTTAAGGGTTCCCATTTTCGGAGATGCCAGAGACACTGGAGATGCTGTCGTCAGGTCCTGGGAGGAAGTTGCGAAAGCCTGTGTACACCGTCTTCCAGAACGGAGGCTGAATGGGGTCTTTGGCTGTATCCTGGTATGGGAGAAACAATGGCTGATTCAGGTCTTAGACTCTGAATGGCTGCTAAATAAACTTGAGTAGTTCAGCACTGATGGAGTCATGATAGGTCAAAAGTTGGTATCTGATAATATATTATTTTTATAACTGAACAGAACTTTGCCTCTTCCAACTGATTTAAAAGCCCAAAGAACTGGCAAGGCACTCCTTGCTGTATATGTTAGGCAAGAAGGCACCATCAGCCATCTTTGGGCCAGCAGGGACTGCTATGCAATCTATAAGAACAAAAAGCAGAGACAGAAAAAGCCTGGTTTATGTGACGGTGTTGGGAGACAGACAAATTGTTTCACCCTCCCTTGCTATCCAGTTCCAGGTTACTTGTCATTTAAAGCCCTGCTGGCCTTGGTGAGAGGTACCTCAGGATTTCTGATGACAGGCATGTTTCTCCAGGTTTAGAAGGTGGTTAGTGCTTTTGTAAGGGTAAGACTCAGAAGAAAGTAAATGTGGACCTTGGAGGAGCTTTACTTTTGATTCTGTGTGCCTTTTCCACGCAGTTTTCTTTCAGTCTCTCTTTTTCTCTAAATCACCTACATAACCATGTCTAACCACTCTTGCAAGTTCAAAAGGGAATGTATGTAAGAGAATATGCAGGATTGGTACTTGTCTTTTACGTTTGTTTAGAAATGATAAGGGACATTGGAGCTTCTAAACAAATAGGATACTAGTACGCTGGGTTTAATTGATCCTCCACTCTTGAGAGAGAAATACTGTAGGCAAGTATGTTTATTCTCACTTTTCCAGTTGGGAAACTGAAGCAGGAAGGTTTCAAGATGGTTTGGGTCCTAGCCAGAATTTGAACTTGGAAGATATGGCTCATTTCCAGGCCTATGCTTAAATTGCAGACCATCTCTCTTTTCCTTATGCAATATTTTGTAATAAAGATAAGACTTTTTATACCATTACATATGCAGTTAGAAATAGTTCTTTATGTACTTGGAGCTGCCTTTTCTCCGTGGCTTTTGATGGAGCATATGTCTGCTTGATCTGTGCTCTAGCGAGGATGCAGACTGTTCATAACAAATCTGTCGTTTATTCCTGTTTTCTTCCTGCCTGAAGGGGACTGCTCCCTTATGCAGTGGGCCATACCACTTTATAACATCAGTAGTTCTGTTACAATGAATTCAAGATTACAGCAGGCTGTGGAGTTCACCCATCTTGCTCTTAGTTAACTAGCCATGAGCTCCCACCATATGTATGACTGAACATCTGTCTCTCTCTTATTTGTGACTATGCACGTGAAGCCTGAAATGCAAACCCACTTCTTCATAGCAGAGTGAAGAAAGAAGTTAAGTTAAATCTCCAGAAACTTTCTTTTAATTCATTTTGGCCTTGCATTTTCCTGCATTTGTTTCATCCTGTCTTTCTGTTTTACGACTCAGCAATATATTCTGTCTTGAAAACAACATTAAGTGTAGTTACATGCTCACACACTGAGAGGAGAATATCCCCCCACGGTGTTTACAGCAACACCTCTAGGTGACGGCAGGCAGTAAGCTTTCTTTTTATAGAGCTCCAGAGTACAGATCATTAGCTTGATATGGTAGCTCAGTGGTGCAAAGTCATTTGAATATTTATTACCCTGCTTAAGAATTTTGCTTTTCAAGTGGGAAATAAATGTGATAAGACCCCCTTTCTGTCCTCTTGCCTGATATGCTAAAGCACAAATATGTGAAATGGATTTTAGTTGTATTTCCTTGAACCTCTGTATTAGGGACCAGCAACTTGGATATTTTTAAGCACAAATGTGTATTGAACAACTGCTCAAGTTTGAAGAATCTTTTTACAAACTTCCCTCAAAGTTTGATAGGATATTCAGCTCCAGAAATGAGTTGAATTTTCAACATTTAATATATAAATATTCATGTATAGTATACAAAAAGGCAGCTTTATAAGTGCGTATTTGAATGGGGCACTGTTACTTAAGTGAAGTACAAATTTAAAGGCCCCTTAAAACTGGACTTTTCCAACAGTCATAGATTTTGAGAAATAGTAACAAACCAAACATTGTGTAAATGAAGGTTTGTGGAGGGGGGCGGGGAAAGCCAGCCCTATTACAATACGATCAGCAAGACATGAAAGTCAGCAGCAGGCAACAGAAAGGCAGAGGCGGGTTCCTGAATGTATTTTAAAGGTAGAATGTTGTCAGTGTGTTTTCATTTAGCTATTTTAAGATGTCTATGTTTCACTTGCTGCAGTCACAAATTCTAACTGTGAATAATAGGAATCATTATATGGGTGTAAATGGTATATTGACATTTTTGGTCACAAAATGGTACATTTTTCAGGCTCAAACACACCTTCCTTGTTGGCAGTGGAAGGCAATGAATGAGGCATTTTATTAAAACTGGTGCTTGTGGTTCTAATCAAAGGTCACTGGTTAGCTCTCACTTTTCAGTCTCAGATTTGTCTAGATGTTTGATCAGGGGGCTGCAATGAAATTATTATGACAAAGACTTTGTACTAGGCGGTATCTGTCTGCTGAAACTTGAAAGTCTTTGCCACAGTGATGCTGACAGCATGTGAATGCTGAAAGAATGTGCAAGAAATGTTATGTCTTAAAGAAACCTTTACCAAGTATCATCTTCCCTTTGTGTTACGTTTGAAATAATTTCAGTTGCTATTAAGCTACGAATGAAAAGGTGTTTCATTGATTAAAGGTGGCGTGGGTTTTTTTTAAGTGTACTGTATGCTTTAAGACAGCCTTCCCATTACTTACTCTGTTCAGTCCCTGCTGCACACAGCAAGTTCATTAACATGCAGATATGCAGTGATTGAAGTCGGGTTGCCTTTTACGTTGGAGTTGTCTTGATATAATGAGCTTCTCTTTAATGTTCCAAAAACTGTTGTTACTTTCTAAAAGGGGTTTGTTTGTGAATTTCATTAAATTTAATTCCATCTTCAAACAATTTCAGTATTGTTCATTTTACGACAATTAACATGCTTGCTGGTACTAAAAACTAATTCTTTTTTTTAAACAGATGCATTTTAACTTTTAGGCAATGTGTGGTGCAGGGTTGTAATTAAAGTTGAATGAGAGACCTCCTATTTAACTGATGGATTCAATATTTTAATTGGTGCCCATGTGCAAAAGTAGTAGAGAAAAATAGGTTAGGGTTAGTCTAACTGTTTTTCCTTTTGGCCTGGGATAGGCAGCATTCAGTCAGGGAGAGCAAAAAACCACTTACTATGCCAGCTTTGTTTTCTTTGTTAGATTAGGCCAGACAAATGGAGAAGGAGATGCATCGGTCAGATAATCTGGTAAAGAGAGCATTATAGGACACAAATTTAAAAAGGATGATTGTAATTTTCTACTCATTATTTCTAATCTAAAAAGATTTGATCATTCAGGAAACATAAGGTAGAAGCTTACTTGCTGTGAGGTCAAAAGACAGTGAACATCCCGTTGCTAAGATTTTGAGTCTGAGTCTTCAGTGTGGTTTCACAGCTCATTCGATGCCAGTGCCTCTTGGAAACTGCCTATAAAATAAAATGGGGCATAGCATTTAAGAAGTGATCTGCTTGGTCTGGAAAAAGAAATGAAGGTGATATGAGACAGAAGGTGGGTTGGGAAGCAAAACTAGGCTGGAAAATCTTTTACTTTTCAATAAGTGCAACTTCAGCACTCTAAGATACAGTATTACTATCCTGGAAGTCTCTCTTGGGTTAGGAAAGCATCTGACATTATGTATTTTAAGGATGGGTTACGATAAGGTACAGAAGCAAGCAGAAGCAAATTCTTTAACTTGAGCAAGCAGAACAGGGAAATAGGAAATAAGTTTACATCTTGCCATATTAACATTTTTTTTTTTTTTATAAACTGTGCAACTTCTAAAACTGTGTTTCAGAAAACAGTTCTGTATGAACAGTGTCTACTTACAAAATGGTGGCATTGACAATTGGCTTTGATATGAAGGTGATGTTGTCATCTTAATTTTAATTTTTAGATCTACATAAAGAAGGATTAATTACAGGTAACCCATGTTACTATGGTATAATTTTGTGGTCTTGTGCAGAATGCAGAGATACGGAAGTGTTGAATGTGATTTGGACAGCTGAAGAAGCTCCAGTAGTGGCTTTGGAGCTACTAGCTTGGAAAGTTTTAGATTAACTTCTCGACGTAGCTAGCAGAAAACCTGGTACAGATTACAAATGACAGCATTTTGTATGCATATGAAATTGAAAGTAGTTTGTGTTTTGAATAAGATGGAATACTACTTTGTTACTATTTGTGTACTATTGCAATACTATTGTTAAAGAAACTTTTTTTTTTTTTCCATTTGTGCTACTCTAACAAATGGAAGGTATTAAAATATTCTATGGCTATTAATATAAATGTTTCTTCATTATCATTGCAATTCCAAAATATCTTTTTCTTATCACCTTTAGTGTATTTTTAAATGTTCTGTGGAGTATTTGGACTTTTACTGCTACCTCTGGGAAAACATCCTTTAGGTTGACAGATTTATTATCACAATCTGTTTCATCAGTATTGAATTAATTTCCTTTACCTAACTTATTTCTCCAGTGCTGAATCTTCAGTAATAATCTGAACATCCAGTGATGAGAATCTGCATTTAAAACTTGCTGAAACTTCACGAACTAACTTCTCTCAAAGTGTAATTCTTGGCCATGTCCTGAACTCTGTGCATGTCTTCTGGATTTTCATTTTATAGAAATATTCCATGTATTTAACCTGAGATAATTTTTTTTTTTCCTGGAGAAGCTTAGTTGTCTTATAAATGAAAATGTTCTCTGTGTAGTATGCGCAGTTTATCTAACTTCAGGCTCTTTCATGTAGGGAGGAGAGAGAGAGGGTCTCCTTTTCGCGTTGCTTTTGTGATGCTGGGAAAGTCAGTAACTGTATAGAAAGTCCTGGCTCCTAATTTAGGCATTTATGCTAAACATCTGAAGAGATGTAGTGTGAATATTCCCTGATAAGAATTTATCAATTTCTTGGTAACAATAAAGTGTGAGAGTAGCTTTATTGCTGCCAATGAAGCTGATGTTAGTGAAAATTTCCAGGCAAGTAAGAGTGGCAAACTGGGCATCTTAGTTGTAGAAATTTAATTTCAATAAAGACATCTGTTGAAAATGAAGGACTTGATCCTCGTGAATGTCCTCCTTATATGTTACAGGTCCTTAGGCACATTATGGAGTCCCATTAAAGTCAAATAAGACTTTTTTTAGGCTCATGACTCAACAGTAGTGTAGCTCCAATTACAAAATCAGACCATTAATTGAGCTGAGCCTCACTGAATTCTGTGGGGTTTGTTTGTTTGTTTGTTTGTTTGTTTGTTTGTTTTTTTCTTTTGAGAGATTTTTCTCTATTTTCATCCCTCAAAACCAGTTGTTAATAGATAGATCAGATCAGTGATTTTTTTGTTTTGCCTTTCTGGATTATCACCATACTGTTTAAGTGTTCTTTTTTTTAAGCCTTAAAAATGTTTAAATGCTTGCATATGAAAATTTTGTTGAAATAAACTAGAGACTCCAAGTAGACCGGTAACTGCAAGGATATACAGTGCCTGCCTGAAATGACTTTATAGTTTGTTAAAATCAAATGACATTCAGTACGGATACTATGAAGAGAAAAATCAAAATAGACACCTAATTATAATTACTTTTTTTCCTGTCATTATATCCGTACGTGCAGAACAACTGATTTGAGATCACAACAGCTCAATTTGGTAGGTACAAAGGTTTTTCCTTCCTTTTTTTCATCATCCACAGGATGTAATATAATTTCTTATACTGACCAAAGTCTGAAATTTCCTCAAGTCAATGGGTATGCTAACTGAATTAGTGGAATTAATAAATAGTGTATGAATGCTATCAAGGTTATAGACACTAGAGATTAATCATACAAGTAGAATCCAAAGGCTAAGCCTCTGATTTGGTCTCATTGTTCATAGATGGCTCTGCCAGGTGGATAAAGTTGTTGTGTTGGCATATACTTTCATTGCTATTGAAGAAATGTAATTGAGACCTAAGAACAACACTTAAGTGAGGGGGAGGAGGGTACATTTGTGAGATGGGCTTTGCAATTTTTGAATACAGAATGCATTGGCTCTCTTCCAGATTTTCATGACCTTTTTGAAATTTTAGTCCAAACTGCCAGTTCCTTTGTTAGATGAAAAATAACATTTATTTATGAAACTAGCCATTCATGCCTGTTGCTCTCAGTGTGACTTGGGACAGACAAATAGGAAGAATACAGAAGCACTTCAGTCTGTAGCTTACATGCTACAGAAGGACTGAATGCAACAAGTGTCTGTCATCTGTTTTCATATATTTTTGGAGGGAGTTGGTCTTTCTCTTTACACAGAGGTATATAGTACATATACATTAAAATGTGTGCATGAGTGGGCACATGCATGTGTGTGATACTGAAAGAAATGCTAGGTTTGTTGTTAGACAACAGCTTGCTTCAAAACTGAGCCAGAAAAACCAATTAGTGTCAGATCAGGAACATGCTAAGTACAGGGGTGTGTAAACTCCTGTATGAAAATAGGGGAGGTTGGGATGGGTGGCAGAAATGAGTCTGCCATGATTTGTATTGATCAGGGAAGCTCTCGGGGGGGAAAAAACAATCATATGCTGCAAATGCCGGTTAGGGAAGTCTTACTGAAATGATCCCATGGACACTGGGATGGTGTTTTTGGAGTAGGGATGTCAGAGTTCTGATTCATGCTAATGCTTCCAAGGGGATGTGGTCAACTTTTGAAAGGTGCTTGCCCTTAGAATCAGGGAGGAAGAGATGTTTGCCAACTGCCTCTCAAAATCAGACCACCTTTGGCTTGGTGGCTACAATAGGAATTTAGGAGTCTTGCTTTAGGTCCTCCTGTTTCAGATGCTTTACCAGTTACATTTTAGAAACAGCTACCATAGGTGACAGTCTTACCATAGCATTATCTGTAATTCACCCTACACTTACAACAAATCTGATTACTGATGGATTCTCAGAGGAACAGTCTATAGTGCAGATGGGACCATACCTGATTATAAGCCATTTGTACATAAGTCCCCCGTTTTAACTGTAACACAGATAATGCTTTGATATGAGCACTGAAGAAACTAAATATCCAATTTAGTGTGCTAATACCATGAAAGATGTAGAAATAGCTGAATTGCAAATATTGTAAATCTTTCCAAAGATTGTCCAGAAATGACTGACCTTTTGTAAATCATATAAATCATGTTATTGACATTGAAAATTTTCCTCCAATGTTTTTATTTTTTACACTAGGCTTTATTTACAAAATGTCAGCTATGTACCATGTTTTTGATTAGATTCATTTAGCTTTACGCTTCCCTGGGATATGGGAGGCAAAAAGCTTTTTTATCACTTTATCACTGTGGTTTTAGATAATTTGTCAAAAAGTACTAATCTGTTCTAAAGTTCACAGAGACAATTAGAGGACTTACTTTTTTTTTGAATTATATTTCTTTTTGAAAACTGCTTTCAGTACAGTGCACATAGAAATGTAAGCAAGAAGTGAAATACAAATTTGGTTATCTAAATTGATTGGAATAATTCCAATAACTCCTTGGAATTTTTAGCTTAAGCAGAAAGAGAATAAAACACATTCTGTTTGGTCAAACTATGCTTTCAAGATGCATTTTTTTCATGTCTAAATTATTTATCTGCCACTACTTTTACATTAGCACATTATCTATAAAGATTTTGACATACCCTGTAAACTGGAGAATACCACATAGTGTGTATCAGTATCAGATATACTGTAACTGAGGAGACTTTTTTCAAGACCTAAAGTGCTTGAGATCCTCTGCACCCTTGCCTCACCCAACATGGAAATATACTTACTGATTTATGTTCTAGGATTTTTAATATTAGCACATCAAACTGTGAGGGGGAAGGTGGTGAAAAAGTGTGTCTTAGCTTAGTATTTTCAAATCATGAGAAAGATTTTTAAACCTCCTAAGGAAGCACATGACAGAATAGTTTGTTAGAAATGCCAGCAGGTGTGGCTCTGAAAAGAAACGCATTGTCCGAAAACTTGTGGGAACGGTGGGCTCCAGGGAATGAGGCCCTGCATCGGCTGTGGCTGCCGCACTGCCAGAATGCAAGTCACTCGGCAGACACAACATGCCCCAAGATGAGCTTTGCACAGTTAGGTGACAGACTGATAAGCAGCGTGTTTTTTTGGAACCAAACTCAAAAGTCATTCTAGCAGGGGTATTTTGCATTTGCAGATAGCTGTACATTGTCCTATACATTTGCTGTTTCCAGTAACACATGTTGCTTTCTGATAAGTTACTGCTTTCAAGAGCAGACCTTCTCTTTGTTGCTATAATATCAATGGGAAGGCACTGGACTGTTACTACTGATGCCTGTAACCCATGTTATTTGGGAAATAATGTTTTAGGCAATTGCACATTTATTTTATTCATTTTGGTTTCAATTCTATGTAATATCCAGGTATATTCATCCTAAGATGGGGATGCACAACAGCAAAAGGTGGCATTGATGAATAGTCTAGTTAGAAAAAACTGTGGAGAAAGGCCAATTTACTCATTATCATTCAGCCTAGAAATAGTTAGGCATCGTTTAGAAATAAATAAAAGAAATAAATTTTTAACTTAAATTTTAATCTGGAAAGAAACAGAAAATATTAACCATTTGCTCTGAAATAGATGTTAAAAGTGACTGACTGATGTTCTTTCAAATACAGGCCTTCTTTAATTTGTATTGAAATGTATTTAAGACAGATGATATACATATGAGAAATCTAAGTGACAAAAACAAAACATGCTTTCAGTAGATGCAAGAATATGTTATATTTACTATAAATTATAAACCTTTGTTGTCCCTGCCAGTGCACCGATGAGAGCACAGGGCCGGGGGAGTGTGTATGTGTACATACATATGCGTTGCAAGCAGAATGGAGCTGGTCAACCAGTTTGTCCTAAAGACTGTTGTGAAAGGATCTAATATGTTTTGACTTTTTTACACCATGTCTGAGTTATGACTCTACTTTAATTTACCATCAGGATTTGAACAAGGTGCCTAACTACTTCTAGGTACCATGATTTGCTATTACACTAATGACAGGAATTACTAAAAATCTTTGCCGCCTTATTGACCATTTAAAGTGCTTAATATTTCTAAGTGAACTCATGCCTTGAGGAGGTTTGTCCAGAAAAACATTTCAAAAAGTATATCAAAAGAACAGTGTGGAAATTTGCAAGTCAAACTATGATTTATAATATTATTTTTATAAGTAGCAACCGCAAAAATAATCATGCTGCTGGAGCCAACAGCAGTATTTTGAAATGGTAGGGTCTAATGTATGAGGTTATTGCATATGAATGGAGAGATATGTTATTGCAATGATATATTTTATTACTTGCTTCTGTTTTTATTAAGGATAATGAAAACCTTCTGTTTGGCCCTGTGAACAAAACTAATGTGACCTTTCATGTGACCCACCTGTTGTGCTTTCACAATCGATAATAGTTACCTCATGTTAGGGTGATCTGGAAAATAGCAGTGTGCCAGCACCATAGAAAATAACATTTGTGTTTCTGTAGTTTGAATTTGTATTCACCTCAGATCTGAAATTAAGGAAAATATAGGTTATCTAACAAAATGCTTAAAAGGCAAAATATTATTGTAAGAGCATTGTCTGTATTACTAGCAGATACGTTTTCAAAGGCATGCAGCTGCTGAATCATAGCTGTAAATTTGCAGAATTGGCTTTAAATCTGCGATTCTTAATAGCATCAAAGATGATGGGGAAGTCCAATTAGCTGTTGAAAGTTAGGAGAGTACATGAATTAAAAAAGTCAGTATATATAGATGCAAGTTTTCCCACTTATTAATTTAAAAATTACTATTTTTTTTTCTGTTTCATGTAGTACATAATATTTATTTATTTTGAGTAGAAAATCTTAAAAGGCTGAATTATTTCTGGACATCATTCTTCCAGTTGTATTTAGGTCTTGATTCTGGAAACAAACATTTAACATGAATAGCACAATGTTGTTTTTCTAGGGGTGCCTGATTAATGTATTAGACTTATATTGGGATGACTTATAGGTTATAGACATAAGGATTTGCAGGATCAAGACCCTAATTTCAAAGAGGTTTTTGCATGTGGATTTGAAGTACATGTGCTACTGTGCTACTGCTGAATTTGCTCGACAGACCAGAAAGGCTCTTTACCTTTGCAGCCCTTATGGTTTATCTGGTCAATGGCTTGCAAGCTAAGAAGGGTTTACACATTGGATCAATGATCCATGAAATAAGGGGGATTTCCACAATGTCTGTCAGTGACAAGTTACAGTGTGGCCACACAGTATGCATTTTCAGAATGAATATGTATGCAGAAATATCTAACTGTATAAATGATTATTATGTGATACTGCCTAATGGCCAGGGAAGTATATAAATAATGTATTATGTGTATTAGAGGGATCTTTGTCATTCCTCCATTTCTTTTGTTTGGATTGAAAAATGTGTGTGTATATTCTGTATTCTGTGCCAATAGTCTATGTTGTTGTACGTGTGTCAACAGAAATTAGACCCAGTTAACAGAAGAGGTCTCTCAGTTGCTACCCTTTCCCTCAAGTCATGTTGATGATTTTTTTTTTCTTCTGACCAAGTAGATGTCCCAGGTACTGAAGATCAGCGGTTGGCTGGAGTTACAAAATGGGGTCAAATGTCTTTAAATGAAAGTGTCCTCTCACCAGCACCTTTGTGGTTACACCATGAGACTGTCAGTTTGAGTGCCTCCTGATGGCAGCTGCTAAGTTATGACATGGGGAGAGAGGTATCCTACTAAGTAGGCAGGGCTTGATCAAAAGCCCCTTTGAAGTCAATGAAAAGATTCCTATTGACTTAAACAGGCTTTGGAACAAGCCCTTAATTATGAGGTACTCAATCAATCAGGCACGTAATAAGCTTCTTATTGCCCAATTATGTACAATGGTAACTTTAGACCTATAACCCTTATGTAGATTGGACCCCTTATCTTCCAATTGCTCCGTACTACAAACTGACCCACTAGCAGGAGCAATGTCCTGGGTCCTTTCCCTCAGTTCCTTCTCTTGTCTTAAGGGTCTAACCCTAAGCTGCAGTTCAGCTCTTCTGCTTTGAGTCTGCCAGCAGGCTCATACCTTGTGTTCCCCATTATCCTACTGTAATGAAGAGGACAGGAACCTCACTGTACAGTAAACCTCCAATCTTGTTCATAAACCTGGCAAAGTTTTGAGACCAGCAGCAGATTGAGCATTGCCACGCAGAAACCCTGTATGTCTAGATCTGATCTTTGTCATTGTGCCCATTTCAACTACACTAGCAAGAACACTTCAGTTTCAGTGAGACTTCTTCGTTATAGAGGAGGCTGAATAGTGCAAATGGGACAGCCTGGAGCTGCGTTGTCTTTTGTAAAGAGTCTCCATGGGAACATCATCGAGGGAGGTGAAATGTGCCTGTCTTGGTCTCCCTCTTCTTCAGCCCATTTGTTGACTGCTTGGTCTGACATGAAAGCCTCCAGGGGCTATGGAAAGCAAATGTCGTTAAGAAAGACAAATAATTCTTACAGAAGACACTTGACAAACAGAGTTTTACTACAGTTTACCTTGAGCAGTACGTAAAGGATCACTGAGTGTTCCTTGGAAATAAGAGTGTCAGCACTGGGATGAGCAAGTTACAGGTTGAAAAGACAGCTTATAGTGTGCCTCACACAGCCGTTTTTAAGTCACCTGAACTTCAGTATTCTTGGTTATTCTTTTGAGATTTATCTTAAAACTTATTTGCTGTTGAGATAATTTAAGTCATGAACTGGCAGGCATGTCCTACTACAAAAAACCAAAATCTGTAGTAGGATATCTTGCACCTATTTTTCAGTAATTATGTAGTTCTGTGACTTTATATTAGAATTTTCCATGACTGCTGGCAATAGTATTCTCAATCATATTGTTAAACAAGTATGAATTTAGCAACAGTTTGGAAGAAGGGAACATATGAAACAATCCTTTCCACAAGTTTTTGATGGGCGTCTATTTGGTTATATTCTTTCTGTCTGTGAAGTTTGAGGTTAAGGTCAACAAAAACAGAGAACGCCAGAGATTCGTATTGTGCTTTTTGTCTCTTTCTTTGCTTTTTGTCACTACTTGTCTTGTCAAAATCTGATTTAGATTCTGAGTTGCTTAGATTCTAAGCAATCGGTGGCAAGACTTATATCTTAAATTTTGAACGGGCAAGCCATTTTCACTCTGCCTTGTGTTTGGTTATTCAAGGTCAAGACACCCAAAAAGGCCTTGTTTTTAAATGGTGAATGGGCAGGGTTTTCTGACAGTCTGCTATCTAGTTGTTGTCTTTGTACCACTAGTGTTTTGTGTTTTGTTTGGTGGTGTTGGGTTTTTCTTTTTAATGCTGAAAAGACCTATAGCTTTTATTTATCTTTGAAGTACTTGGTACATATTGAAGATAATTAAAGAGGAGTGTGAAGACTGGCATTTTCACCTAGGACAGATAAGCAGCATTATTTTTTATACTTGGAAAAAATAGTACTGGTGTTTGCTTAAAAAAAATCCAGTGGTTTTCATATACTAGAAATATTTCTGTCAGCCATTCATCTAACACGTGTTATTCTCTTCCCAGATCTTTTCCCTGTTGTGTCCTTATTGCAGCAATCATCAAAACCATTTGTAGAGTTTAATTTAGGCTGAAATGATTCTCCATGGAATAAACAGAATATCTCACCTGTGAAGGATGATTACATTTTCTAAGTTTTTTTTAAAAGGAAGGACCTTCATAATTCATAAGTGTTCTACTTGCAGTTTTTATGGTGGAGAAATCTTACATACTTTAGATCAGAAAATAAAGGGCTGCTGTATTTGAGTGCCATCAGCAATTAAATCTTTCATACTATGGGCACTGAAAGAGTAAGGATCAGCATTTTGATCTGAGCCATCACCTGGCCATATATGACTATTCTTTTACTGTGAAGGTACTTTTTTCTGGTTAGAGTGCTCATGATGTGTTATGTTAAATGAGTGCATTTCAAATGTCTTTAACAAATTAACATTAAAAACCAGTTGTGGTACAGATACAAGTAAGACTGGACAAAACCAGGGATACCTTGTGCAAGTATTAGCTTACAGTTCTGATGCATCTTCTGCACGTGTGGGTACTTCGCATCCACTTTTGCATACATCTGCGGCTATTGACTTGCTGTTTAAGCTACTCGGTTTTGGTCAGTGTTTCAGTCAGGCACATCACTTGCACAAGTCTAATCGAATGCGTTTAAGGATGGAGAGTCAAATTCTTCACCTGCACGCATTCTGACTCTGCCGAGCAGGAACACTGGTACAGATTTGCTTTGCAAATAAAAGTAGGCTTGCCAGGAGCAGTGCAAATGAATTTCCATGGCATTCATGGCAAGAACAGAATCAGAGGATGTACTGTGGTACATCTCAACTGTCTCTTGCAGCCCATATGGAAGTTGTATGGCTTTGCTAGCTACCAAAGCTGTAGGTCCTCAGTGATGGCCTCTAATCAGGTCTGTGGCCCTACCAACCCTGTTACTCCTTCAGACCATCTCAAACTGTGTGGCATACACAAGCAGCTAATCCATTTATGCAGCAGCATCTGGCTAGTCCAGATTTCCAGTAAGCACAGGGTCTTTCAGTAAGATTTCAGTTTCTCTGATTTGTTAAATACCCTATGCTCTCTCCTCTGTAGTTAAACAGATATTTAGATATCATATTCCATATATCTGCATCTGTGAAATGATATATTTCATGTCTTTTATGTCTGCCTGAATCTGTGAATTTCCTTTTTTTTTTTTTTTTTTTTTGAGAATGGAAACCTTTGCGAAGGGCCTGAAACAGGCCAAATATGCTACTGTTGCAATTTCTTAGGCCTCTTACATAACCCAGCTATTTCCTTTAGTGTCAGTTATTTTTTTTCTCTCTTTATAGAAAAATATAACCTATTATATTTTTAACATAGTTATTTAAAGCTATGTTAAAATAGCATACTTGAATTAATTTGCTATTGGTTGATTGTTCCTTATACCTATTACCTAGCTTGCAAGTTCAAGGAATTTGTTCAGTATTTCCAGAAGCTCATAAGATATGAAGTGTCAACATTTTCAATGCAGAATTAGTTCTGTGTGCTTTTTTTTTTTTAGGGTTCACCTTGAGACTCTGTAGAACCAGTTTTTGGCACCATCTTTAGGAAAATCAGGGTCTTATAAAATTAGTGGCTACTTTAAGAGCAGATTTACTTTACATACTTTTAAATACCTGCTGCAGTTTGGCTCCATTGTGTATATTCTTATTTCAGCTTTTGTTTCCTTGAAAGACTTGGCTATCTTTTTCTTTTCCATATTCAGGGTTCCCTTTATCCATGCTTCTCTGCATTGTCTTCTGCCTTTTCACAAGAACAGAATTCTGTTCCTTCTGTCGTATTTGTCCTGTATTAAAAGCAGTCTCCAAAAGCCAAAAGGCAGTTTTCAATGCAGTACTCTGGCCAAAATATATTGGTGCGACAGGATTTCTGTTCTTAGAGAGGAGGGAGAAAAAAAAATTGGGGGGCGGGGGGAAGTCTAAGCTTATAGATTCCCTTAGGATTTTAAAAGTTGAAGAAATGTAAACAGTCATGTTCTCATTTTTCTTGAATATCTCTCAATTCAGGAGTATTTTGTGGGTATCTGGCTAGTTGTGAATGTAAATATATGTGTATAAACATGCTTTATAATTTGAAGCTATTCAGTCTGTTAACTAAAATACCACCAAAAGCAGTTGGTCTGTCATAGATGACATAGCTCAGCGTTTATATCCTCTGTTCATCAAAAGAACCGATGAAAATGTCATTCTAACTGACAGCCAAGTAGCTAGAAAAATAAACTAAAGACTGCTGATGCCAAAGCGTGGGCAACAATAATTTGCTAAGACTAATATGGCTGGCTGTAACCTGATCATATATGCATCAATTGATGATATTCTAGATTGATTTATCATGTGACTGACTTGCAGTTCTAAATTCCAGGAAAATATCTGCACTGAATTTAGTGAAAAAGAGCATATTTAGTTCAATACAGATGTTTTGCAGCCAGACAGAGATGGAAGTGCTTCCTAATAAGTATACGGGAAGTTGAGAAACACATATTAGAACGGGGTAAATATATTTTGTTATTGGCAGACTTCAGCTTTTTTTATTTGAGGTTTAGAAAAGGTGATATATTCTCTCATATAATTATATTATAATTAATTATTAGACAGGGAGGAACTTTAGATGCATTCAGAATTAAATAGAATGGAATAATTTTTGGCCAGACCCTGAAAAAAATTATCCTCCTGGGTTATACTGTTAAGAATTTATTTCCTTTTCCTTTCCTTCCTTTT
The DNA here is from genome assembly GCF_000690535.1 of Cariama cristata. Taxonomy (NCBI): domain Eukaryota; kingdom Metazoa; phylum Chordata; class Aves; order Cariamiformes; family Cariamidae; genus Cariama; species Cariama cristata. The sequence goes on from NW_009598785.1 coordinate 32,302, forward strand.
TCCTCTTTGCTCCTTCTCTGTTCCTTGCTATTAAATAGCAAGATTGTTTTAATTGTTTAAAGGAGAGAGGATTGTGGATGCTTCTGGAGTGTCAGCTTCCGTACCTAAGCCTTGCTGGCTTACTGAGCTTTTCCAGTTCACTGATGCAAGTGCAAGCATCGGATGGTTCTTATACAGCTCTAATTCCACCTTATTTGACAGTTACTTCTTGAGTGGCGTAATTTTACAGATAATTAGTTTTTAATTCTTAAATCACAACAAAAACTATGTGTATTATATTACTATAAAAGTATGTTAATACATAGGATATGATTAACTCAAAGTGTGAGTTCTGTTTTTCCTGATACACCAGTGTGCAACCACCGTGGCTTCTGTGGGAACTCCTAGTTTGCAGCTGAAGGCAGAATTCATCCTGAAGCAAAAAACGGCGATGCAGATTTTTAGGATGTGACAAGAATAACATTACAAGATATATAACTATAGCAAGGCATAACAAGAAAATTACGTTTCTGTGAAAAACAGACTGCAGTTATTTCTAGGCTGATCCTGGTTTCTGATTCACAGTCATGAAGGCAAAACCATATAGAAGTGCATATATTTGTGCATGGGGAGGACTTGGGAAATCTTTGCTGGGTCCTCTTCCTATTTGGGTAGGTAAGAATAGAGCCAGGCAATTTATCTTGCTCTGTTTATATCCACCAGCTTCTCCTCACTTTCATTAGAGCGCAATTGTGGAAACAACCATGTGCTGGACTCATGACTAGCTCATCTGCTTTGAAAAAACTATCTGTTTTTCAGAGCTGGAAACTCAGTCTTAATGTGCTCAAGGAATTTAGGTCTACTACTCTCTCATGTCATTGCTTGTACAGAATTTGCATTAAAAATATGCCAGAATGTATCACTTTTATAATGATAAACTGCCAGTTTTATTAGAAAAGGTAAAGCAAGGACCTATCATATATCGATTTTTTTTTTTTAAGTGAGATGGAGATGTTAAGATGCCTCTTTTTTAATGTAGATGTTAGACCTAATTACTTTGTCTCATAGCAAATGAGACTCCACTGTTTCTGTGAAGTTAACGTAATAAAACAGAAGTAACACGTTCGTGAATCTGCTCCATTGTGTTTGGCCTTTTCTAGATGCTGTGAAATTTAAACCAAAATCTTAATTCCACTGGCCTGAAAGCACCAACATCTTTCCCCATGAAAGTTTTTCTGGTTGTGTAGCAGTTGCTCAAGATTCTAAGGTGTAAGTTGACTGATTTCTCTCTTAACTGTTTTGATTTGATTGTTCCTTTTGGGGATGGTGTATTATTATCACGTTGTGGTTGTTCTATGTCACTGTCATGACGGTAGTTGAAACAACAGAGATGCCTCATAATGCTTTTGTAAGGTGGCAGTAATCTGATTATTGTTCCTTCGTTCTTTTCACTTGTTGGTAGAGACTTAAGAAAGTCATACTGATGCTCAAAAAGTACGAGAATATGACTTGATAGCAATCTGCTATTTGTTACAATATTGTTAGCTGTGATAAAACTAAAGGAAAAAACCTGCGGGAAATAAATAAACCGTATTTGTTTTTAAATCTCTGATGTTAGGAAATCTTCTCTGAGACCCTATATAAAAATAAGGATGTAGTGTGCAGTTTGTTTTTGCCAACAGAGGATATATATACTCTTTGGAATGTCACCCAATGAGAATGACACTCTGTGTAGTGAAATGTTTATTTACTTGCTCATATATTACATTTTGTCTGTCTGACAGGTTGTCTAATAAGGATGAACATGATTGTGATTCCTCAGATTGCCATATGCACTCATAGATATCTTCCCCAAATTGTCTGTTTCTACTTCCTAACTTTCCTTAGTTCCACTGCCTTTTTCTGTTGTGCAGATATATTTTTGTGTGATTACATATTTTATCCATCTCTTCTTTGCATCTTACTATTATAATTTCATTAGACTTGTTTCATCAGAGTGTTGTTTTGTTGAGGGACTAACCTTGCAAAGCTACTTGTAATAATAGCTTGTTTAATTTCCATCCAAATTTCTTATGTAACTTTCTTACTAATTTTTTGTTAAAGTTTTCTTTGATTCTCCATGTCTACAATTATCTAATCTGTTAATCTTTCACTGTATCAGTCCAATTTATATCTGAAAATTTTGATGGGTACAAATCCATGTCATGGTAGGATCATTTTGATTTGAAAACCTGTGTTTTCTGGTTTATATGTTATTGTGGTACTTTAAAGATTTCCATGTCACAGGGAGTGCAGCAGCATATTTGTTTGCTGTGGAACTTGCAGTTGTCATTTGGGATATATTTTCTATGCTGCACTATTTTAAAAAATATTTGCCTGTTGTTTTTACTAATTTCAGAGCAGTTAACCCATTTTGACACCAACCAGGCTAATACTGTGTATATTCAATAAGAAGTCTTTGAGAGAAGCATTTTTTTCCGCCTAGGATAATATATAAAGTAAATTTGGTAGAGTATATGTTCCAATAGGTTTGCGTTATTTTGTGTCCTTGAATATGGGATGCTTGTAGGTGAGTGTTATTAAATGTAGACCCATCCTTAGAATTCCCAAATGTAACTGGAATGTCTAGATTTGAGAATTATTGGTAATTACTTCAGTTGAGCTCTCTGTCCATACTGTCCTGACAAAGCTGAGTGTCAGATCATTACTGCATAGAAATTTTCACCTTTTGCCACAAGTTTTACTGGAAGAAATGAGTAAAATAAGTGAATTAAAGGCAATCTGCAAGAGAGACTTATTAACGCTCTTGGAAATTCCATGTTCTCATCATGTTTTCTATTATGTAGATCTTGAAAACTAAGAGCCAAAAAGAAGTCTTGTATCGTTCAAGAGTAGTCCATATTCCTGTATTCTCCTTTTGTTTTTCAGACTTTCCTACGTTTAGAGCTGTGCACATATTATTACTGTATGTGCAGGCACTGAAAATAATGTGGTGGGAGAGAATCTGATGCAAAATGTTCTTGCTATTGTTCTTCAGAGTATTATTGTGAAATGGCTTTAATTCCTCTTACTTCTAATAGTTTAATTTCTGGTGGATCATTAGTTTGATTTCAGAGCCAGAAATCTTAAAAGAAACTGAGTCTCAACGTAGAGGCATTTTGCTTTACCCCTGATCTGTTAGATAATGCTCTGAATCGTCAACATATAGAGGAAACACAGAGTAACAAAACTGGTAAGAGGTATCTTGTATGTAAAGGTGAGGACGTTAGCTGAAGGTGCAGATGTTCCTTCCTCCTATTCTGCTACGACTTCCTGGGATAGAAGTCAGATTCTGGTGTGTTGAAATTTCCTTTTGAGGCCGTGCTTTGGCAAGATGCTGTCTTGTTGCTTATAAAATGACTAAAGTGTCTACCAAATGCAAGTGCCAAGTCAAAATATGTTCTGTATTTTGGTAATTGTGCAGAAAGAACACCAGATGGTTCTGATGATGAAGCACTTTGGGTGGGATCACCAAGTTTTAATGGATGGCAAACTCTAAAGGCTTAATTACCAACCTCTCTAGCAGCATACTTTTATCAGAGTGGGCAAGTTATTTTCAGACACAGAAAAGAAAGAACCATGTATTTCTTTGCGTGTAGCTGAATAAAACCCACTTAGCTTCTCTGTAGGAGTATCTGAAACTTAGAATACTTGGGCCTAATAGAAAGGGTGCCAAATCATGTTTCCAAAGTGGAAAAACTATATTATGAACAATACTGGTTTTGTTCAAGTAGCTTAATATTTTCTCAGCATGCTCAGTTTTCACAGTGTGCTGTTAATGTACAGTTCTCCTACAATATGAATATATCCTACATTTTGGGTTCAGGTGTATAACGATGATATTTATTTTCCACATCTAGTCCGAGATGGCTCAGGAATGGTCTGTTCTTTTAGAAGATTTTTCCCATCAGAGGAATTTGGACAGGCCACATTTAGAGAGTAGAGAAACTAAAAAAATTAAATAGCAGATCACACAGCACATTTTATAACTCCCACAGCGTTGCTTGATTTCATGAAATAAGTCCATACAAGTTTGAAGTGTTGATTGATTTGCTTCTGCAATGTTAAAATTTGACTTTTAATTTTAGTACCTTCCAGCCAGCCCTAATAACAGCATAGCAGTAATTTGTGTGCTGTCATCACAGAGGATTTTGTACGTATTTGAATGAAGTGTTCTGCATATGTTGGTTTTTTTTTTTTATCTTGGATTTGTATGATATGTTTGCTAAATCCTAGTGAAGTTAGAGAACCTAGTGATGTTAGCGTTTGCTTCCAGTTTTTACACAAGAATAGTATTACCCTTGTCTGAAACTCTAGTCATTGTCATTGAAATCATTGAAAGTTTCACCGTTGACTGTAGTGTGATTATAGGGTCAGCTTGTTGAGTATGTCTTGGATGAGGCATAGTTGAGATAAGTGGCCAAGTATAGCCATCACCTATATCATGCAAGTTCTTTGGCTTCTGTAGCATTGGACTGCTGCAACTGTGAAATGCTGTGAAATTTGAGTTTTATGAAACAGGAGAATCCTGCTTCTTATGTTGCAATAACATAACAAACTTAAGAGTGAACAAAACCAGAAAGGGCCTCATTGGTTATGTTTTTAGACCCTCTTATTCTGTCTGCAGGAGGCAGGTTTTAAAGATTGTTGGGACTTGCTGTAGAGCACAGATGCTTCTCCAGGTAGGGAGAGATATGGAGAGTATCATATATGATTGATGGTAGACTCTTTTGTTGGCAGTGAGCCACTTTGTGAATTTTTTTTATATAATTACCTCTTAATTTTTGTACATGCGCTTAAGCAACTGATAATTAGTTCATCTTAAAATCGGAGTCAGCATGCTTACAGAGAGGATTCGTCTGACTTCCAAGAGTAGTGTTTTTTTATAGTTACAACTTTTAAAATGTTTTATTAGTATTTTTACTGATTTTTGCAGAGCTCTACATGGCTTCAACTGGAATTTTGCTGTCTCTGATCCTATTGAGTAGAATCTTATTCCCTGATTTTCAAGGGAGTGACTTGCTATTAAGATGTCGCTTAATTGCACAAATGACCCCAGCACAGGGTGTCAGTATTAGAAATGTGTGTTGCTTGATCTCCTTCCTAGATCCTCAAATTATGATTTGAAAGTTTCACAAACTTTATGTTGGCACTCTGTACAGAGGAAAATATCATCCAACTGTAGTAGTTTTAAGTATTTATTTTCTTGTAAGGTACTTTAAAATTTCATCTGGAAATGTTATATAGGAGCACAATATACTCTTCTGGTGGTGATTAATAATAGTAGTGTCTGACTTTGCAGTGACTTTATCAGGTATTGATAATTCAGCCAAGTTCTGAAAATTTCTAAAAGATTCATTACTTCATTGGAGTGACAGAATAAAGAGCAAAATCCTAGATCCATTAAAATTGTTGTTGTTCTGTGACGAATCAAGTACAGCTGGGTTTTAATCCTGCGTTCCAAAAATAGCCATGCCTTCCTGTTAATTCAGGGGAGTCCCTAGGGTTTGATATATTTCTTTGAGGGACCATATTTATTCACACTGAATAGTGTGCCTGCTGATATTTTCAAAATGCGTGTCCTCTTAGAACTGTATACTTTTAAGACCCTTTATGGCAATTTACACAGCACTGAGAACAATGGGATCTTGAACATAGCTTCAACCTGCAGTACCACCCTAATGCCTTTAGTTGGAAAGAAAGTGGATTAAGTTATTTGGAAGCAAGGAGTGGTTAGCAATAAAATAACTGAAATTATAAATGTGATCATTGGAACTATAACTAACATTTTACATTAACTTAAATGAAGAAAGAGAAGATTAAGAATTAAAAACTTTGTCAAGTGGGAAAGATCTTCTATAAATACGATTTTGGTTCTTGAGAGTGCCATTGGCTAAGATTTTAAACATTTTCTTTTTCCTTGATTTCCCAGAAGGTTTTCTTATAAGTTTAGTTACACATAAGTAATTAACTTTGCCCTGCATTCCAAAGGATGCATATGTTGGAAAAAGAGGGCAGGGTCACCTGGAAAAAGAGAAATTTCTAGCTCAAAGAAGCAAAGTATGTCTAGTTAAAGCAAAATAGAGGAATCAGAAAATTTTACCAAAAAAACAAAACAAAACAAAACCACAACCTACATACTTTATAGTTGCCAGGGAGTAGTTATAACTTGTGCTCTAATGATTTCTGATGGATGTTGCTGTAATGTTCGCTCTGGTGTTCGTTAAAAAGAAAACGGAGAAACCACCACCCTAAAATTCCACAGCAATAGCTGCTTCATTTAGCACAAGACAGAAACATATTTGAAGCAATTCCTAAAGAACTTTCTTTTTAAAGAAATAGAAGTTATTCCCTGTATATTTTTCTTTCCTCCTTCATTTTCTTTTGTTTAGTTAAACCAGTGATAAGACCTTGTAATGAGACATGTCAGGCTGATGAGTTAATTTGATGAAACTTTTAGTTTGCTATCCAGATTAATACCAACTTTTTGAGCGTGTGATTTTTAAATTTTTTTTTTTTTTTTAAGTTCGGTATTCCATTTACATTTTTGAAATATCATATGCAAAGCACCTAGTAGCCATCCCTCTAGCCGTCAGCTTTTCATTGCTACCTGTCAGTATCATGCTGAGGGCAGGTGCAGATAGCCTGAGGCTCATAATTGTTGAGCAATGCTAGTAAATGCCCGGAGATATGATTTTATATGATTACCTAAAGAGGCTAGGAATCATTTTCAGCATGTGAAAAACAGAACCCTTCCCTCAAACTTGCCTTTAAATTTGTAGCTTAGGACATCTGTCCTAAAGTGCAGGGCACCTCTGACTCCAAGATCAATGGTTTACTCATATGTGATCTGTATACACAGTACAAAAATCAGGCTATGAACATAAGACTGATCTTTATGGACTGATAGAAAGCAGTGCTTTTAGCAGTTTAACCTGTTTGACTGTTAGTACGCGTGACTGGGCTTAACATAAATTGGAGTTAGAGGTGTCATATCATTTATTTGATGGGCAGTATTGCCTGCAAGGATTTCTATGTATGTTGAATGTATTTCGGTTCTGGTTTCAAAATACCTTGCAGAGGTGAATGTTGCAGAAAAAAAATAGGAAATCAAAATCTTTAGATGATAGACAACAAGAACAAATATTGTTCAAAATCACAAACAAGATTTTGACAGAGATGTCACAGGTAAAAATCAGAAGCAGCTAGGGCTTCACCTGGTTAAGTCACCAAAGCTTGAATTCTTATCAAACTGATAGCTTTGCCATTGAAGGCAAATTTCTGTTTCAAGGTGTACTCTTTCCTTAATTAAACATAATTTTTTGCTTGCTTTTTTAAACTAATGAAGTAGTTATGCTTTAGGAAAGACTGAAAGGAGGCCGAGAGTTTTTTATTTTGAGGGCTTGATGAGGTAACGTTCATATTTTTCCATGTGATTTATGTGTCCAACAGGTGAAAGTTAGTTATCTTCAGGACTAATTTTTGTAGATAATCACAAAAAGAATGATCCTTTGGGCAGAATACAAAGCCATATCCTTGCTGGTAGCACTCCGTGCCACGTACTCGGAGAACTGTTTTCTGACAGAGGATACATATGTGAGATGGGATTCTATTTGACTGAATGGATCCTTGAAGAAAGAAGTTTAATTTACTATACGATTCTTCTAAAGTGAAATTAAAATGGGAGCACCTGGATTTCCTTTTCTCTGGTTATATTGTCAGGAGAAATGAATTTCAAAAACTGGAGCTGAGAGGGGAAGTTAGTTTATGAGGTCTTTTTTTTTTAAAAAAAAAGAAAGAAATTACTTACGCTATAATTATTATGTTTCAGGGTTTTGGGAAAAAAACGCCCAAGATATGTAGTAAAGAAGTTTTGTCCCTCAGGGAATCCAGGGAAGTAGACCTGAAGGCAGACATTCTTAAGGCCTTCTAGTTAATTTTTATGTCCTACTTAACTAGCTTTGAAAATCTGAGCTTCAGTAATACAGTAGTCTGCAATACAGAACCCCAATATTTTATCTGGATTAACACTAGTTTCAATGGGAGCAAATGGCATACTTCTATTGTAATATTACAAATAGATCTGTCAGAAAAAAACATGAGTTTGTGTACAGCTGGCTTAGCTCCTGGGCATTTGGCTCACAACCTGCTTACATTAAATTCTGAAGGTAAGAGTACATTGTTGCATTCTTCTTCTTCTTCTCCCCCACTTTTTTTTTTTTTTAATCGAAACCACCAATCTCATTTTTTTTGTTGTTGTTGTTCTGTAAATGCACCATAGTTGTGACAGGTTGAATCTCCAATTTTCAGGGAATTTTCAAATCCAAGTGCTATATGGTGTATTATGCTGCAATTTTAAATATGGTGATATGTTCCCATGCACTAGTATTATTGTTGATACCTCTAAAATAGCAGCTAGACATTGCACCTATCTTACCATTTGTGGCTCTTGGAAATAATGGTAAAACTAGGCTTTCACAATTAACACTCCCCCCGCCCCCTGCCCCTGTATGTATCTCTTTGCTTGAGGGCTTTAGTTTCCACTTTAAGAGGTTTCTTGTTACTGTTCCAAGCCTTGCCTATGCACATGTAGGTGTTACGCTATCAAAAATTGTACCAAGGAGTTCGCATGTGGTAAATGTAGCACAAGTACAATTTAGTAGGTGTTCAAGTCAAAGTCCAGTTAAAGAACCTGATGAAGATGCATCCTAAACCCTTTCCATGGTCTGTGTGCAACAGCTTCAGACTTTGAGCAATGATGTACAATGACTCAAATCCTCCCATGTTATTTAACTGTTCCCAACTCTACCTTGATGCTTTGTCTAGTGAGGAAAATACACTCATGCAATTTGTTTTTATTTTTCTTTCCAAAAAGACCATTTATTTGCTCAGAGGACGTCAGCAATTGTAGATAAAATATAAATATACATATAGATAATATATAAAAAATTGGGGATAAAATGAATGTGTACCTGTAAATATAGATTATTTGAATCACAAATCAATGAGATACCATTCTGTTGTGTAATTGAATTTCAGTTTAGTCCAACTCGGAACTCATGAAGCTCATTAAAGACACTTCATGGCATTCTAAATTACAGTTTGAATAACATTTTATAGTTTTTATACTGCCCTTTTCAGTCATATGACTGAGCTGGAAGAATGCACCCTCTTTTAAACAAAGTAAGCCAATTCTTCAGTCAAATTACTTTAAACGTTGGTCTGAATATGAAAGAGCAGGGAACCAGACACGTTATGTATTCAAAGGATAAAGGGAGCCAAAAACTGATGGTATTGTTAATTTTAATACAAGTCAAGAAAAAACCCATCAGTGTGGTAGGCTAACAGCTCCTGGTATGTGTGCTCTTCTTCTTGCATAATGCAATTATTATATGATGATAATATTATGCAATAAACAAAAACATTGTTATTATTTTGTGTTAAAGTTGTATCCAGAGTACCCTCGTGAGATTGTATTGCAATAGTGCCCTGAGACCCTGTTACGGTTGCAAGTCCCTGTACACACATAGGAAGAGATTAAAAAGCTATCATTCCAAACAGAGAAAGTACATATGAGGCACAGAGAGAGAAAAGAGAAAAAAATGGCTGAATATTATAATGCAGGTCAGTGCCAGAGCTGCCATATTGGTCTTTGTATGGTTGATTTCCACGGTTGTGTGACAAATGTGAGTGTCTGAAGAGTGACTCTGGATGCCATTTCCAAGCCATGTCCTCTGCACACCGCTGCTTCTCTGGGTGTAGAAAGTAACCTTCCAAGTGCAGTTTGTATTTGCTGTAAAACTCTCTTTGTATTTTATATATCCTTCTAACAGTACCACATACTGGAGGGGTTTCTGGTATTTGGAACACCAGTCATACTTCTTGGGGCCTGTAATGCTGTAACTTTTCATTCTGGGCTTCATTTGCCTTCTTATGCCTTCAGCACATGGATCTGTGTATGTTGATGCTGCAGAAACGTACCCGTTTTGAAAGCTTTCTCTGTTTTCTTTAATTCAATCGTATTGATTAGGAATGACCCAGCCTGTGGCTATTAAAACGGCATGTAGCTCACAATAAGCTCAGAAGTGGTTTTTGTGTCATAGCTACATCATGTGAGTGGCAGTGGGCTGGTGCAGGAACTGCTGGGAAATCTGAGTCCCTTGATGTGGGAGCAGGGAGCCAGCAGCGCTTACCAGCCTACCCCAGGCCACTGAGGAGGCTTTTGATATCTCTAACCAGTGAGTTATAACTGGAGTTCCTCCTCTCCTTTCAGCCTTCGAAGCAGCGTGGTGTATGTCTTGTGGTTTTTATCTGCTTGAAAGTATGAGTACAGAGCTTATCAGATCTGGAATGCTAGCCCCCTTCCTCTTATATGAAAGAATAAATACGTATTTAGGTATTTCTTTCATCTGCACGGTGAATTAGATGTTTTTGGTGTTTTCAAGTGTAATTTTAGTGGCAGGTGTAATAATAAGTTTTAATTAGTTGCTGGACATGTGCAGTGCTTTTTTCATCAAAATCCTCTTTAGTCTTAACCTGATGCTATGCTATGAAGTGATAGAGCCAAAAGGCCTTAATTTTGTATTCTATACTCAGGTCCTGTAGTGATTGGATGCTTTATAGATATGCAGGCACACAGCAGAGAAAACTTCACAAGCTGCCTGTTGAAGACATAATGCAATTTTGCAAATGCATGTGCCTTTACAGAAAGGATCATAAGGAGCTCTTATAGTCAGTTATATAATGTAATGCTGCCAGATGATGTGCCACTACCGAGTGATACCCTTTGGGGAGAGAGAGGGAACAACTGTCTTGTGAACTGCACTGGGGGGTTTGGCAAAAGTGGTGATGCTTAAGGGATTTCTTTTTTTTTTTTTTTTTTTTGAGAGGTAGTTTACAGAAACACCATCTTTTTTTATGTGTATGTCGACATGCTTTTTGTAGGCAGATGTGGGGTTGCTCTAAACTGGAAGTCATGTAGTTTACGTAAGTGCTAACCATAGCTAAACTGGATTAGAGTGGGTTTGTGGCCAGTCATCTCCGAGTGTGGGCAGAGTGAGCTCACATCTCCCTGCAAAACTCTGTGGAGATGTATCCTATTTTAGGTATGTTTTGGGACCTCATTTCTGTAATAACGACATCACAGCTTCTGGTATGTAGAACTGTAAAGCATCACTGTTACAGAAGGAAGAAATAGTAGCTCCTTTTTGAGAATAAGGAACCAAGAAGCACAAAGAAACTCTTGCTGAAGGTTGAGTGGAAAATCTATAGCAAAGGCAGTGACTGAGTACAGAGCTTTGGAGATCAATTTTTACATTGTATGCACTGTGTTGTTGTTCTTACCTCACTGTGATGCAACGTGTTTTAAAATGACCACTTGCATAACAGGTGCTATGCTCTGATTGCTCCTTTGATACATCATTTGGCTGCAATCTCCCTTACAGAGTACAAAAATCCAAATGAGGCTCATTGCAGAGGGACTATTCTACAACGAAAACCATTAGGGAAACAACATTGTGGTTGTTTTGGTTTGGGGGGGATGTGTGTGTGTTTCATTTTTGTTTTTTTTTGCTAATCCATGGAACCCAGGAGAGTAAACAGTTTAAGAAACAAACCAACAAAGGCAGTAAAATACAATCCCGGGCCGTTGAAGAGAAGTGACAGAAAGGGAAGACAACAGGAATTTCCTCGTCTCTTTTGTAGAAAGTCTCGTCCTTAGTGGTTAATTACTGTGTTTACTTTCCCGTTTCAAAAATGATCATATATGAAGAGTTTTCCATGTGTAAGTAAAGCGTTCTTCATTGCATCATCTTGAAACTGTGCCCTTTACCTGAATTAAGTAAGATTTTTAGAAATCCAACTCAAAGGATCTCATCATAATCAGCCTACTGCCTCCTTAATTTTTGTGACTGTGGCTAGGGGCTTACATGTCATTAATGTTGTTTTAATTGTGAAATTTTGCACATTTCAGGCTGTGAAATTGCTATGTGATTCAGGCCCTAAATGTCTAGCTTCATTTCTGTATTATTCTTTTTTCTCCTTTCACATCATGCTATAATTCTGAAAATAGTTTTTTAACAGTTGTTGAATGGTACATATTTTAGTCCCAGCAGCCCACAATGATAGGCCACATTCTCAAATGATATAACATGATGCCATGCTTTTTACTAAATAACTGCTTCCATTTTTTGCTTGCAGGCTTCCTTCATGCTCACTGATGACTGTGCACAAAAAATACAGACTACCTGTAGAGGCTGTATCTTAGAAGAATCAGGATAATTTAATTAAAGATTTTATGAAATGAGTAATTTTTTTTTTCTGCCTTTCAAAAGTGGTGAAATGTTACGTTCTGAAAACTAAAATCTCTTGGAATTATTAGCTGATGGTGTTTGGGTGAAAAGAGGACTATTTTGAAAGTGACATTTGGCCATTTATGGAATTTTCTCTGGTTCACAACACTTAGGGCATATAAGATCCTACAGTCATTTAGTGATGTACATAATCTGTTTTATGTCCAGTGTTCTCTTGGTGTCAATATGTGTTTGCAAGACAAGCAAAAACTTAGCTTTTTGAAAAGCAAGTTATTTTTAAAGATTCTGTGTAATTGTTGGATGACTGTACGTTATTCTTAGTCAGGTCAATGAGAGACAGTTAACTTTATTAACACTTATTTTAAGCGAGGATTGTGACTTCTTGGTGTTTGCAGAAATGACCTTGACGATATTTCATGTTACCTGATGTTAGGACACCTTTTCCTGTTTGAAAAAAAAACCTACAAACAAACAAACAGTCAAAACAATGAAAATTGCTACGATGTTTGCTTTTGAGCAAACATTTTGGTTTAAAATGTAAACTTTTTATGGTTTTCTAAAATTGAATTTTTGAGGCAAACAAGGAGTTAATCAGGATTTGCTACTTTCATTGAAAGTGGGTTGTCTGAACCCTTAGGTCCTTTTGTAAATCCCTGTCTTTACCGTTTCTTGTTTTCATGGTATTGGCAGTTTGTGTTGTTTGGGTTCTTTACTCTGCTTTCCAACACTTGGGAGTTCATGATGTGTTACCTCTGAGCGTTTTCAACAGCAAGTGTCACAGAAGCATAGCCAGTAAGTTCATAGGGATCTGCTATATTGCATCTGCCTTTGCCTCAGTTCCCCTGCCTTGCAGCCATGCTTCAGCTTGTAGGTTGAAGTGCTGATTGGTACCAGAGCATTGGAGTCACTGGTACACAGATTTAGGTCTTTACGCTGTTTTCCCTCCGCCATCAAAAGTTTTTGCATTTTAACAGAGTGGTGGAACAGAAAGTCAGCTATAGGAAAGGAAAAAGAAAACATAACCTTTTTCGTTTGGTTTGTGCTATGCGCCAGTTTAAGTTTGAAACGTCTTTTGGCAAAGGTATCTGAAATCAGAACATAAGGGAATGTTTTGAGAGCATTTTGACTGCAAAATATCTGAGTGAAGTTTCTGGTGGGACTTTCACCAATTAAATCAACAGAACACTTTAAAGAAAACTTTCTTCTTGTTAAGTTTATGTAATGACTATTCACCTGTGTAGTCACCTGGAGTTCAACTTGAGACATCTAAAGTGAAAGTGTAAATAGTTTAAGCTAATAGAATAAGGGCTAGGCTTCTGAAAGGGTTAGATCTTTCTTCTCAACATCAGTGGGAGCTGGTCTCCCAAACACCTTTAAAACACGGTGCAAGTCTTTTATTGATAAAAGAGACAGGTATAAAAATCTACATGGGACAACTACTGACCTGTATAGTATTAGTCCTTGGACTATTTTATTTATGTAAAAAAATTATATTTAATTATATGATTTGTATAGGATACACCTAATAGAAATTTTGTGTTATATTTTATGATGTTAGTGTTTGATGGACAGAGGGTTTTCTGCATGGATAAGAAAATAATTTTTTTTCAGTTTAAGAAAAATTACCTGGAAAGCTAAAAAGAAAAAAAGTAATCCGAGGCTGTAGAATATAGGACTACAGGTGTAAAAGAGAAAAAAAAATAGTTAACAGCTAATTTATCTAATTAGTCACATGGGTTACTTTTGTTTTTTCTGTGTGAGTGTTAGCTATGTCATCTACCTTTTGAGCAAGGAACAGTGCAAGGTAAAATGAATCAAGGCAGTAAGAAACAGATATCATTTTCTTCCATATAAACCCCAGGTACCTCCTACTTGAATTCTCACTGAGAGTAACTATTTCAGGTCAATTAGATTATTTTCAGCATTTTACTTATACTGTGGCTGTGTTGGTAGACTACTGCTGTTACTGAACACTTGATTGCACTATTTTGTTAAATTTACTAAGGGAATATGGTTGAAGGAAAAGTCAGTTTTGTATGATGTAGTAAATAGAACAGTCTAGCTCAGATGAATCCATTTTGAATAGACTGGGCTGCATGAGGTTGGGTTTTTTGTTTTTATTTTTTCCACCCTGACCAGCTACGTAATGGATAAGCTTACAGCTGATTCCCAGTTCTGAGGTGTTATCTGAGCAACAAGAGCCTTCACTTGCTCAGGATCACTGGGTATGATTAGCTCTGTTCTGCTTTCTCCCTCACTTGAGCTGTTGCTGTAAGAATCAAGGCTTCACATACATATTATGCTTCAGGATTTTTTACCAAACTGAACTTTTTTCCTAATAGATTAACGGAGTGCTAAAGCTAAATTTAAAATTTTGTATATTTAACCTTTCCCCCTAATTGCTTGCCCAGAATTAAGGTTTGGTGCTTTGTTCCTAAATTCTCTACATGAGGTGGTGTGCATTAAAGTGTATTTATACTCTTTCAGATTAATTAACTGTGACCTTATGAACCACTGTCCTTGTTTAATTGGTGGCTCCAAAGCACACGAATGGCATAAATCAGCTGATAATGAGATTCAGTCTTGCTTTTAAAATATATAACAACACTGCATTGATATAGCAAATGAGATTTGTTGACTCTCTGTTGGTATTACAGGAGAGAAGACACAATTAAATGTGTACTTTCAGGATGGGGGAGGGCTTGGTTGGAATGAATAATATGCACTTCAGGGTGGGTGTATGAAATAAGGAGGATATTCTACATCAAGATAAGTTTGGTATTCTCTCCGTGTCTCTAGGCACTGTGCAGTACTGGCTGGTGCACTTTAGGATACAGAAATGTTGTAGGAAGGTGTTTCTTAAAGATTACTGGAGGCTAACAAAAATGATGATTTCATCTTAAATATAGTTACATGTTTTTAAACTGAGCTTACACCCACTGTTTTATGAACTGCAAATTAATCAGATAGCTCCCAGAGAACAAAAAGGTTTTGACCTAAACTAGTTGCCCAGGCTCCATTACTATTTTCAGTTTAATGTTACCCATATCCATCCTCACATTTTGGAAAGAAAACAAGGGCTGTGCAACAAAGTTTCTTTGTTTTCATAAGAACTAAAAATGTGCTGTATGTAGACCAAACAATAAAAATAAACTACTGAACTACCTTCTAATGCATGGGGGTTCTGAAGAGAGGAAACCATGGATATTTAGAGGCATAAAGTGAGTCATTGTGCTAGTTAAAGAATTTTATAAGGCGAGCTCTGTGGGTTTGAGTTGCATCTGTTACCTTTCCAACTAGAACTGAAGGGTATGCAGGAAAAAGAATGTTGGATTTAATCATGCCTTATAGTGCATGCATTGTACTTAGGCTAAGCTTCTAACTGGGATCTAGACCATAGGAGAACAAAATCATTAGTCTTTCTTTCTGTATGAATTTTGCCTTAGATAGGTTCCAGTTAAACACACCTAAACAATATTATTTTACACCAGTTAAGCTGCAAAATGCTGTTAACAAAATACTTAAAAAAAAAAAGAGTAATGAATGTTCTGTAACACTTGAAAACAAAAAAACAAGCAAAACCCCCCAACCAGCCAAAAAAACCCTCACAGCTATTTTCCTTGTTAAAAGATAACCATGCTTGCATTTATGACAGTTCTTAGAAGCCATAATGGACTGGGTTGCTATGCTGTGAGATGCAGAACAATGAAATAATTGTTTCTTTTGGTATTGGCTTCCTGGAAACAAATTCCGTGTAAGTTACTTGGCTGAAATAGTGACAACAGTCTTGTGTTCTGTTTCATTTAATTCATAGTTAAAAATCATAACTATCCGATAATAACAAAAAAGTAACATTTATCAGTTCTGGGCTTTCTTTTATTTCAACTCTTTTTCCTTTTACCTTTCCAGGTCAGTTTCATGAATTCAAAAGAAACTTACCAGTGATTTCTGGGAGCTGGGGCTGATTTTCTTGTGTATTTGTAAGTATTTATTGATTAATTGTCCTATTATGTGCATCTTTCTAATACTCTTTTAGCATGAAGAATGGAAGCTATTTTAAAGTGTCACTGTCATATCACAGTTTAGAATGTTCTTTTATTAAGAAATGTACCTAACTGCTTAGAAACTTTTGGAAGATTTTTTTTGCTACCAACTTATGCTTCAGTTATTCAGAGGGGCTACAGATGCTTGAATTAACAGTCAATATTCCTGTTATTTCAAGCTTTCTTCTGGTTTTCATAATAATAATAGTAATGAGAGAACAATGTTGCTTACAGTAACGCATCAGTTGTGACACTTGCTAATGGTAGCAGTGCATCTTGTTGTTGTGATGAAAATTGTTTCTAGAAATGAATTGGGGCTGTGATTCAAGACTGACAGGACTTTTAGAGGAAATGCTACATGGGTTTATTGAGGAAACACTGGGACAACCAGTATCTGCTGAAGTGGGAATGTATTTTTATGTACCCTGGAGAAAGCTGACCTTTATGGTTGCAGCAAAATGACTGAGACTGTAGTTGTTCAGGCCATGGCCCGAGAATATGTTTCAGTGTATGCCTGAGTTCAAATAAAGCAAATGGGATTAGGCTTATGCATAAATGCTTTGAGAAAGGGACAGTTAGAGGAGAGAATCTGGGAGGAAGATAGTTATTTACACAACAAATAGAAAGCTTTCAGAATTGCCATTTTGGGTAGTCTTCAGCTTTAGTCAAGTATGATAAGGAAAATCTAATGGGACTTAGACTTGGCATGATATAAATTATTGCAATACCTCTTGTATGATGTAGTATAAATGAAACCAATCTATGCAGCTTGTTCTCTTAAGTCACAACTATAGTTTATGAATAAATATTTATTCAATCATTTGTGGAAAAAGATGTTCACAAAACTACATTCATCAGGGAAAAATATGGTTGGTTCTCCTCTCAATATGGAAATGTGTTCAATTTGTACTAACCCTTCCTCTTTACAGACGTTCATTTTCATACATGGTTTTGCTATTATATTTGCAGTTTCCTTCATTTACAGGTCAACATCTTTTTAATGAGCGTTGTCAGTCATATTTAAAGCAAATATTGTTATAAAATAAAATAAACAATTTTAAAAAAGTATTATCGTTGAAAAATAGTTCTGAGAAGGCAATGTAAAGTCATTACTGAATTGAGAGTGAGGAATTTGTAATTCTTCTTGGCTTTGCCACTGCATGTTTTTTTCAAGCAATCAGTTAGGCTTTCTTTGCCTCAATTTTCTCATCTATAAATGGAAATAGTAATATATCAGTCAATACAAAGAGTACCTCTTTATGCTGCAATATGGAGTATACTTTCCAATCAAAGCAATGGGATAAATACAATGGTAGATTCATGGTGAACTTCTTTGTGCGTACCAGCGTAATGGGGTGAGAACCTGTAAGTATTGTTTAATTCATATTCATGTAAGATTATGAACATATAAAGGGCTTTAGTAATTATATTGTAGACTCCTGATTGGAGTCCTGTTTTTCTTGGTTGACAATGACAAAATGCTATGGTAAACAAAATTGTGATAAAAAGTACTTTGAAAACAATGTTTGTGTTTAGGTCAATCAAATAAGTACTTAAACTTTGATGAGAAGTATGGATGGTTGTTATCACACAACTGTACACTGGCTTTTGCAGAAAAAGTACAATTGAGACACCTTACAGTATTGTGACCCTGAGAGCTGGAACGTGGCTCAGCAGCCTTGCCAATGAAGCCAAGTAAATGACTTTACAAAATGACTGTACAAAATGAACCACAGTCTAGTCTTTTATAGATATTCTCTGCAACTCGGAGTTCAATCAGTTGTGGCTGACTGTTCTTGTTCTCTGATTAAAGGACTTATTTTAGTATTTAGTGCTGTATATCTAGGATGATATGCAAACCTTAAGTTCACATAAACTGAAAATAAAATGCAGGATGTGCAATTGATTGATTCAGCCTGGTGTTTCCTCACATACTGAAAACAGGATTGAAGTATACATTCTATCCTAATACAGGTTTAAATCTTAAATAATTTCTATTGTACCTCTCTGAACTTGCAAATATTCTGAAGGTAGTGTACATTAGTTCAGCAGATACAGACTCTTACTATTCTGTAATGGCAATATGTGTAGTGTCATAAATTTTCACTGTGCTCTATAGACTAATGGGGTGGGTTGTTACCTCAAGTATCTTTCAATTTAAAGGCTTGATTTCTGCAAATACTTATTTGTGTGAGGTGACCATGGAAGCTAAAGATATCAGGATCAGGACCTGAGACTGAACAAATAGGCCCTAAGCAAATGATACCATATAAGATGGGAGCTTTAGGGGGCTGGTGTGGAAGACAAAAAGTTTGCGTATATGAGGAGTTTTGAGAAGATTCAATTCTAAGCAGCATTTAAAAAATGCTAATGAGAAGTGTATACCTTTTTCATGTTATGCTATAATATCTGGGCATGTTTTAATAGTGTGCTTGTTTGATCTGTACTCCAGAGGGAAGGAGTGTAGATCAGTGCTAGGAAGATTGATCTTTGAAACTGTGCATATTTTTTTATATGGGAATACAGCAAGATCAGCTAAATAGTGCTATAGGTCTATACCAAAGCTATTTCAACCAGGGGCTATAATAACTTTTTCCTCAAATTTTTGAAAGTTTTGTCATAGATGCATTCTGCTGTAACATGTAATTACTTGGATCATCCAGTTCAGACAACTTGGGTTTTTTTCTGTCATATTTGGCTAGTTTTGTTCAGGGGAAAACAGGATTGATGATTCATACAAAAGTAAATTTCATGGAAAATGTGACATTTGTGCTTTTGTGTTATGTCCACAGAGTAATTGTCCTAACTAAAGGTTACTTTTTTCAAGAATGTGGTCTCAACATGGTTTAATTTATTTAATTGTTCTTCTCAAGTAGATTTGTCCAGTAGTAAACTGCAATAGTTATTTAAAGTTACAGATGGCAAAATAAAAGTCCTCTAATAACACAGCATTTAAAACAAATTTTGCTTGTACATCAACATTTAGAAATACCTTATTACTAGCAGTTCAGTTTCTGTGTAGACATTTTATTGTGACTTGCCTACAAAGTGAAAACACTGACAGAGGGGGGAAAAAAGCCCTGAAATGAATGGTGTTAAAGCCCATGAAACTTCAATGTCTGATGAGAACACCTCTTCAGTGAAAAGTCTGTATTGAAAATATGATGAAAATAATATAATTGGATTTGAGACTAAAATCAAATTGCTTTGAAAACAAACAGCAGCATTTTTTTTTTTCAAAGAATGTTTAAAACAAAAATAGAAACACTTAGGGGACACACACATTATAACTCAACAAAACTGAGATTGTGAGTAGGTAAACTGCCTTTTCACACACTTATTCTAGTCAGCACATCATTAGGGAATATGCTTTGCTTCAAACTCAATGTTTAATTTTTTTTCCTCGATCTTATTTTTAAGGCAAGTCTTATACTTTTTTGGTTTAATTTGAAGTGGTTCTATTTAAAAATTAGAGAGTGTGTTTATTTACACCATGGAGCATCTGACCAAATAGATTTATGCTTTGTATTTGTATCAGCTTATTTGAAAAGAGAAAACTATAAAATTGTGAATAT
The DNA here is from genome assembly GCF_000690535.1 of Cariama cristata. Lineage (NCBI taxonomy): Eukaryota > Metazoa > Chordata > Aves > Cariamiformes > Cariamidae > Cariama > Cariama cristata. Next base: position 52,249 of record NW_009598785.1, read on the forward strand.
TTACATGATAAAGTCAAAGAGGGCACAGTTTATTTGGAGCAAGTGAAGACATATGTGGATTTGGAACTAATTAACTTTATGGGTTTAATTTATAATACCTGATGTTCTACTGAATTAATTTATTTGAGAAAATGTAGTGTCTATACTTTCTAGAAAAGCAATGTATTGAACTCAATTCTTGAAAAGTTCATCTCCATTTTTATCTTCATAAGATATAATTGTTCATCAGTATCTTGTTGTCAATGGAGCCAAATCCGGTTGGCAACCGGTCACTAGCAGTGTTCCCCAGGGCTCAGTTTTGGGACTGGTTATAGATGATCTGGATGAGAGGATTGAGGGCACCCTCAGTAAATTTGCAGGTGACACCAAGCTGGGTGGGAGTGTCAATCTGCTTGAGGGTAGGGAGGCTCTCCAGAGGGACCTGGACAGGCTGGATCGATGGGCTGAGACCAACGGCATGAGGTTCAACAAGAACAGATGCTGGGTCGTACACTTCGGCCACAAAAACCCCATGCAGCGTTACAGGCTGGGGAAGAGTGGTTAGAAAGTGGTCAAGCGGAAAAAAACATGGGGGTTCTGGTTGTTGACAGCCGGCTGAACATGAGCCAGCAGTGTGCCCAGGTGGCCAAGAAGGCCAATGGCATCCTGACTTTTATCAGCAATAGTGTGGCCAGCAGGACTCGGGATGTGATCGTCCCCCTGTACTCGGCACTGGTGAGGCTGTACCTCGAGTACTGTGTCCAGTTCTGGGCCCCTCACTACAAGAAAGACCTTGAGCTGCTGGAGCACGTCCAAAGAAGGGCAATGAAGGTGGTGAAGGGCCTGGAGGGTAAGTGTTATGGGGAGAGGCTGAGGTAGCTGGGGTTGTTTAGCCTGGAGAAGAGGAGGCTGAGGGGGAGACCTGATCGCTCTCTACGATGACCTGAAAGGAGGTTGTAGTGAGCTGGGGATCAGCCTCTTCTCCCAGGCAACTAGTGACGGGACAAGAGGGCATAGTCTGAAACTGTGCCAGGGGAAGTTCAGGCTAGAAATGAGGAGGCATTTCTTCACAGAAAGGGTCATCGGGCATTGGAACGGGCTGCCCAGGGAGGGGGTGGAGTCACCATCCCTGGAGGTGTTTAAGAAAGACTGGACGTGGCACTTAGTGCCATGATCTAGTTGACATGGTGGTGTTAGGGCTAAGGTTGGACTTGATGATCCCAGAGGTCTCTTCCGACCAAACTGATTCTATGATTCTGGTCAAGAACGTGTTTATCAGCTTATCACTTAGCTCTTTCTGTAAAGAGCTGATTCTATCAAAATTCCTGTTAAGAAAGCAAAGTGATGCCTTACTAAAAGCTCTGTTTGCTGCAACATCCATACTTTTTTGGCATGTGTGTGCTGGAAGTATCAGAGGTCTTTATCCTCTTCTGCCTACTTTCCTGCTAACGTTTGTGACATAGCAGTGTAAAATGATGTGGTTGCACCATGAAGTAGCCCCTTAGCAATTCAAAGCTGTTTTCCTGGGCGTATTTTATAAATGGTGAATGTAAAATCTGCTTCTAGTGGAACACTATCTTACTGTTTTTATGCAATGCTTGCACTACAGTAGCACACAATTTTTCTAATAAGAAACAAAGTTCCAGTATGTAATGTGAGGTATAAATAAATACAGAAGCAAGGCACCTGCCTTGAAGAGATTTCTTGGCTGAGGAAGCTTCTGTGAATACATATATTTTAGATATACTTAAGAGACAGAGAGTTGAGTAGAAACAAAGTGGAAGGCGGAAAGGGCATTTCTTTACACTCAAGTAATACCTGGTGCATTGATGCCCAAGCACATTTGCCAGTGTGAGTCTAATAGAAGCGTAGTTGCATCCATCCAGAGCTTTGTAGTTGTATCTGAAGAGAGGAAGGTGTGGAAAAAAGGCTGAAGAAGGTGGCTGGGACATTCATCTGCTGAGGACAGGACAGAAGTCCAATCAAAACTACAAAAAAGTCTGTTTTTTAGTATCTGAAGTTCTCTCTCTGAACCTGTGCTTCTAGCTGGGCTGTCTGATGGTTGCCCCTGTGGGAATTTTTCTAAAGCTGTGTGGTTGTGGGAGATCACCTAGGGACTTCAGGTTCTAATAGCAAGAGTGTCTGTTGTGTGACGCTGACACAGAAGGATGTTTCTATCTGAGTTCCCATTTTCCTTCTGAGGGCAGCAGACATTATTTTGGCTGCTTCTCTATTAACTGTACAGACTGTTTCTTGGTGGTAAGTAAATAAATGAATAGATATACAGAATGCTCATATTGTGGAAGCAATATGCATTGTATCCGTTTTAGCCAGTTTTTCTTATAATAAGCAGATAGTACACTCAAACTACTTCTAGGATTTTGATATTTAATGTAGCACAGAAGTCTTCTTGAATTCTTTATGAAGAATGAAATGTATGCCACAAGAGAAAATATACAAAACAAAAATTTTCATTCATATAAACCCAAAGGGTTTCATGCTATTAGACTCTTTAGCACTTACTAAAATGAGGACACCACTGAGGGTGAGAGCGCTTTCCAACCAGCTTCTAACACACTGCACAAAGACGGAGGCCACATATGTGGTCTTTGCTTACTTTTTGATGAATTTGAACCATTTAGTGAAGCTGCTGCTAGAAATGCTTTTTCAAAGGATTGTCATGCTCTGGATATAAGCAAGGACCTCCTTGCTCTACTGCTGCTCCGTATATGTGCTGGATGAAATCCATGTAATCCACTAGATCCATCTGCTGTCTAAAAAATTCTTTGCAAAGGTACTAAGCAATAAAATGGAAATCCTCATCCAAACAGTTCTATATGCTTTTGAAGTTGCATGCAATGTTTAGGAGAGAGGAATCCATTAGGAAATATTTGTGAGAAGAAGCTGAATTAAGAACGTGGAAGCAAAGTATTCATACAAGTGCATACCTGGACAGAGTCCTATAGGTTTTCTGCAAGTAATTGGCATTTTCAGAGCCAAAATATTTTTAGAAGAAATGGCTGTTCATTACAAACCCAAAGCCTCAGGTCACTTAATAACTACAATGCAGGATCCTGGAATAGGTGTAAAGAGAATTTTCTTTAAGCCACACTGCGAGTAGTAAATGATATACAGTATTTCTCATTCTACATAAATTTCAAAAAGGATTTCTTATTCTATGGTATGGATGAACAATACCAACAGTTGATGTCAGCACTGACTTTTCAAATCATATTATTTAAAAGGGTGAGGGTTATAGTGTCCACAGACAGCTTCATTTTCTCTCTGTCTTCCTAATGCACGTATGCCAATGGCTGTTTGATTCATTTATTGACATAAAACAGAATTGCTTAGAACTAACCACTCATTCATCATAATCACAGTTACAAGAGAGTGTGGGGTAAGAGGTTAACTGCTTGCTAGATGTATCAAGATCTTTGGTATATACCAAAGCCTGACTCGATAGAAATCTGATAATAGTCTGTTGAAGGTAAAACGTAAGTGTTAATAGCTAAATAAAAAAAATTGATAAAGACTGTATTGTAAAACACTCATGTTTCTAAAGTTAATTAAAAAGAGCTGATCAAAGTGAAGCCTCCATTAAAAAATTTACTTTAAGATATTAAAGATAAGATAGAGCATAAAAGTCAATTTTAAAAATCAGTGTGTTTTTTAATTAATTTTCCATGATTTTTTTTCTTCTTGGCAGTGCTTTCATTAATAATTAAAATATAAATAATGTGAAAATGTTCATTTTTACTTTTAGTAGTTTAAGTTCATGCACAGTGATGACAAGGTGATATTTTGGGGTATCTACATTAACAAGACATTGAACAAATTCAAATTGAACTAACTGGGAGCAGCTTCTGTTCTTAATACATGTGTGTGATGGATTCAGTACTGTGCATCACAAAAATATTCAAAGACTACAGTGAATTGTGAAAATACCATATTATCTTTATGGGCTTATTAGAGATTACTGTATATTCCTGGCTCTGAAACTTAGTCTGAAAGATGCTCCCTGCAGGAGCCAAAAAGCCCTAGGGAGTAATTATTACAATTCTCTGATGCTAAACCAAAGCAGGTTACATGAGTTTTTGGAGTTTCACCTCTCACTTCTGCCATCCCCAATGAAATAGTACTAAAAATGTAAGACTTCATTCAAAGTTCTTCTTTTGAGTATAAAAAGAAAAGTTTGATTTAGAAAGGGAGGTGATCTTCACCTGGAAATTGGCAGGAATGAGGGTCTGACTGAGACATGTGTCCTGCAGAAGATCTGAAGTACAGTAGGGCACCAGAGTGAAGGCGAATGACCAGCTAGCAAACTGGCTGTGTGTATGGCATTCCTACTGGTTTAATATCTTTATTCTACTCAAATGCTTTGGTATTTGATATATAATACTTTTCTTTTAAAGAATTGCCTGGTCACTAAATATGACATTGAACTACAGTTAGGTCTGCTGAAGTGATCAGAGTAAAGCATGGGATTCTGAAGCCAAGCTTAGCATGATGAAAGTGAAGTAAAAATGTCACTCCCCAAAAGCTCATAACTAACTACCTAAAACTTGAGAGGTGCCCCTGCAGCAGGCACAAGGGATCAGAGATGTGATTAAATTTGGAGTGTGTGATAACGCTCCTTGATCCTATTTTAGCAAAAGTTTTATGAATGTCAAATCAGGCTCATGATTAGCCAATCCATCAGTGGAAAGCAGTGGCAGCCCTTTGCATTTCAGGGACAAGTAAAAATGTTCCAGAATGTACCTTGTTTATTAAACAATTCTGTGAAGTTCATTGAACTCACTTTTATATCTCCTGTATTTCTGAGATATTTTTTAGACTTGAGCACCCTGTCTTAATAAAACATGCATTATCAATTTATTTATAGATATTTTCTCTTTTCTTTTTATGTCTTTAGGATTTGTTTGTACTATTGTAATTTTATTTCATTGTTCCATTTTTACCAAGTGATTATAGTTTGTGTAAAATCCAGCAGTGAAATTAAATAGCTGAAATTATTCTTTCTAAGATGCAATGTTCTGTATCTGTCAACACTAGGTTTCATGTCACTTTGCTGCTTCTTAACCCAGTATTTTTAAAGTATGATTAGAACACTTTAATTTTATGGAACATTTCCTCCTCCAAATCATGATGCCGGTTTTAATACAAATTTTTGAAAAGCCATTTCTGCTACAACCATATTGGATCTCCCCCCTGCCCTGTATCCTCTAAAGAACAGTTATTTATTAGAACTCTGTTATCCTATCTTGCTTGGGCAAGTTTTTATCATTGCTGGGTTATTTGCCTTTTTTAATTGATTATGTATTAAGGCAGCATCCCACCCTAGCAAATAGTCCTTATACTTCCTTACTGTGTTCATTAAAGCCTGACAGTATACCTATGTTTGTAAGAAGTGTGAATGGGTTTGAAAGGAATCTTTTGCCTAAAGGTTTGTTTGCTATGAATTGAGGTATATTCACTTACCTCTGAAATACCAGGTATTGATTGCTGCCTGCTCCAAGATTCTTCTGATCAAGTATGGAAACCTAATATGTTCTTAAATCTCCAGGTCTTGATAAAGGAAGGAACAAACTGCATTTCTGATCCTTCACAGCCCTATTCCTAGACAATCACAGCTAGGAAGTGGCTATTACTACCATGTCTGTGTATAACATTTCTGTGAGTTAGTTACTGGCTTTTTAATCTGTTGTTCTTAAGGATGTTTTTTATGCACATGACTGTAACTTTTAGAGAATGACAAGGGGAACATAACGATGCACATTCTATTATCTTTTTGCTGTATTTGTCAAAACAGCTGCCAGACCTGTATAATCTTGCTCCAGATTCCTAGATTTGTACATTAGATAACATATATGCATCCTCTTCACAGGCCAATGTACTTGAATAATTCTATAATTATTGAAACAAAACATAATAGTAATTTTTCTCTTCCTGTAATTGTTTTTCAAGCTGAATTTATACATTCTGATTGCTACAGTTTGCATTATAGATTTGTTTCAGATTGTGTGATATTCATCAGCAAGGTATAACAATAGTCAAGGTTCTGTCCTTTTAAAAGCATTTAGGTGGAATTCATGCATTCAAAGAGTGTTTTTTCTTAAGGCCACATAGATTCTTGTACTTTAGCTCAGAAACATGCTACCGTTTCTTCCCCCCACCCCCCTCTTTTAACTCTGGTGGTTTGTTTCTGTATGTGAATAAACTCCTCCGTTCTCCCGAAACAGCCTTCCCTTTGAGATGGCTGTTGTTGATGGGTTTTTCCGCACCCACCCACCTGCCATTAACTATTTGGTTACCACTTGAAATACTTCATCATCGAGATTCAAACTCATTGTCCTGTGGCCATTGTTGCTTAGCAGAACACCCATGCTTGCTTTCTACACAAACACACACACACAAATTAATAACTGAGTGGAACTCCTCCTCCTCTGTGCTCCAGAAGGAGCTGCTCCAAAAAGAAGCCATTTATAGTATCAATAAGCTGCTTCTCCAAACCATGTACAGATGTGTTATTCAACCAGTTAATATTGGGGTAGTTAAAATCACCCATTATTATTTTTCTGGCAGATTTTGCCACTTCATTAATATCTTTCAACATACTGAGTTGCTTGGCTGTTCCTTCTTTTACATGGCTTATATCATATCATGCCATCACAGCATATTCTGTAGTTTTGAGTTAATTGCCCAATTAACAGTGGTATTCATGAAGTGCTAGGAAAATTCCACAACTAATGATTTGGACAATTTCAAAATAGGTTGGTATTTCATAGTTTAAAATGTCAAACATGCCAATAGCTGCAAGCTTAAGATTGTGCAGGCTTAGAACCCAGTAGCTCAAAAATTCTGTATCGCAAAAGTCGTAATCCAGCCCTCAGAAATATGTTTCCCAGCCCCCAGTATTTCCATGTAGGGAAGTTCTGCACTACCCTAATTTCTCCTTAGGCTGGTGAGGTGGGAGTGTGAAATAGGACCTCCTCGGCTTCTCCGTATTTTGTGGAAATGTGCAATAAATACCTTCTGGCAACAGTGAATGCACCCTTGCCCCCAACCTGGCCCCAGATGACGTTTATGGCAGCATTGGGGAGACTGCTGTAATAAAGGTTGTGTATATGCTTATAAGACTCAGGAAAACGGAGATGCGAGTGATTGGAAGGTTGTAGGATTTGCTAGAGGACTTTACTTTTCTTTCCCGTTGCCTGGATTAGGTAGGGATATTAACAATATGTAGTTAGCTTTGATGGGCCATTGTTCCCAGATGCAACTGAGAGTTGCCAATAGACTCTCTAGGCAGTGATCTGATTTTTTGTTTTGTTTCACCAGCTGCCATGCAGAGATGCCAGGGGATACACTGCCTACCCTTTTTGCCTTTTCTCAGTACCTTCTGTGCCATTTAGGAGTTGTAGGAGTGAGGTGATGCCATCGACTTAGTTTACAGAGTCTAGGCATGGGCTCATGGGCTGGGGCTGTAAAATAATTTCATTATCATCCCTCAGGAAAGAAATTATTCATTTTCAAACTTGAAATTCAGGGTCAGAAGCATGGGTACAGTAAAGGAGACAGGCCACCTCCTCAAAGCTAAAGGATCAGAGACTCAAGGGTCATTTCTAACATTTTATATTATTAGAACATTTTGAATTTCCCTACTTATCCAGTCTATTGAGACAGTATTGATGATCTAATGCAAACTACTCAGAGGTATATACATACATGATTAAAGCATTAATTCAGCAAGATGCTTTAAGTGCTTTGAGGTATTTCATTGCCATTGACAGGATTTTGCAGGAGTTCAAATCCTGTGAATACTGAGATCTTTTCTGGGATGGTACCGATAATGTAAGTATGGCTGCTGGATAGGTCTTTTTAAAAATGAAATTACTGAAATACAGTATTGTTTAGATCTTCCTTTTAGTCCTTCTTGGAGTTGTGACAGATTCTTTAGACATTACAATTTACATTTTATAACAAAAATACAGTGAATTGTCTTATCTCATTCCCCTTGGCAACTCAGCAAACTATCATTAACATTTTTCATCAGTATTCTGTTTAGAGTTTTCTAAACTGAACAATATAGTGGTAACAGCTCATTTTTAGATGTTGTTACAGTTCTTTCACATCTTTATAGTACTGTAGTAAAGCTGAATTTACTAGCTACCTTGAAAGTAGAGTAAGGCAGCATTAGAATCTACATTAAAGTGATTCAATACTCTTTAGAGAAAAGCCTTCTTAACTTGAGATCAAATACAGCATGTGTTTTGGGGGCAGTTTTATAAGGATTGCCGATAAACTTGAATGCTACCAACAACAGCTGCTTTTTGAAATATTGTTCTGCCCAGCCCAATGAAATTTAGGGGAATTTGCTTTGCTTTGTAAGCACATGTGATCAACATTAGCATTCAGGGGAGCTGCACCTGCAAATGGAAGGGAGGCTATATACTAGAGACTAATTTTATGGTTTGAATTGCTAAAGATGGGAGGGATCAACTTGCAGGCACTTGTTTCTCCTTGAGAGTTAGTGCAAATCTCTAGCCTCTTAAGTAAGTATCATGCTCTGATTTTTTTTTTTCCTAAACATTCTTCTTGGTGGCCATTCAGATTCTTTCCAGTTTGGGTGTATAGAGAGGATATGTGTTTTCATAAGCGTTTATGAGTTAAGAAAATGCAAACCCTTCAAGGTTATTCAGTGTTTGCATCCAGTCAGGAGGTAGGTCATCCATTTGACCTGCAACAAGTCCAGTGGTCACTGTTCCTGGCTTTGTGGTTATGAGCAGCTCAATTCATCTTGGCTTCCTTCCTTAATCTTTGACTAACTATTTTACATTTTTAGGCTATAATTTTATCAGTGATGGCAAAGTCTGATGTCCCAAAGAAGGATTAGTGAAGGCCTCCAGAAATGGCTGTAATGCTGATTACAATTGTTATAATTATAAATACAGTAGTAGTAGTAGTAGTAGCAACTACTACTACCTATAGTACAGTTCAGTAAGTGTAATTTTAAACTACTGAGATACTAATAGCACTAAAGCTACTCACAACCACTAGAAAATGTCTTACTGCTTTTAAAGGGTACAAGGTTCTGCATGTTCTAATATATACAGAAGTTATACATGTTTCTTACCTTACATTTTTCAATAATTTTGCACCAAAAGCTTATCTTCAGATTAAGCTTCAGTTGTAGAAATAACCCCTTGGGCAATCATAATTTTAGAGAATTTGGCATCTATCTAGCTGTAAAAAAAAAAAAATTGTTATTTTTGTGTAAGATATGGTCATACATTTCCCCTGTAGCACAATTGAGCATTTAGTGTTCATGAAAGAAATGCTTTCAGTACTTTGAATGCAGCAGCTTAAGGTTATTTCTTTTAAAATGTGATAGCTTTTTCAGATTTTTTTTTTTTCCCCTGGTCAAATTTGGTAAGTTAATTACACTATAGCATTAATAAAACTTGAGATTATGACCAATAAATACCAACATCAAACACAAAAATATTAAGAAGATTAAGCTGTCTTTTTAAAATGGTAGTCTCCGATTCTATTAAAATTTTTGTTTTATTCCAAAGTAGGATCTACAAAATTAAGTGAACACCAAAAGAAGATCCTTCTATTATTAGTTAGTTTCACAAATTCTACAAACTGAAAACCAGCAGGGATGTAAAAAGTGATTGACCATTCATTGGTAATTTAATAGCAGCATTACCATTAATGACCATAGTGACATACTCAATATTGCAAACTGAACAGAATGGAAAAGGATTAGTTTTGTGTTTAAAAAAATATAATCAGTAATTAAAAGTTAACTTTAAATAGAAATAATTTTAAAATAGAATGGTGACCTAACCTAGATATAAGTAGTATAATTTAAGATCCAAGATCTAGAAATATTCTTTGTTTTATCCAGTTGCAAAATAAAACTTTTTTTTGAGGGAAATGATGTTTATTATAAATAAGTTAAACTTTGTCTTTATAGTTTAAATATTCATTGTTGTTAATGCTTGAGAATGCTCAAATGTTTTGGGAATTGGTATTTAACCTTGAGCTTAGGACTTCCCAAATAATCAGCTAGAGCCATTGAAAATGGGTATTAGCCCCAACCCGCACCCCCCACCCCCCCCCACCAAGTACTGCGTATGAAAAGTCACTGAAATATGTCATAAATATGTAATTCTGCCCAGGGAAGGTATAAATGACATTACTAAAAGGAACTGTTGTAGCCTTTAGCTCTTTGACTCAGCTAAGTAATCTAGTTTTCAGGGCAAACTTACCTTTCCATTTCTCTGCCAAATTTGACCAGCCTAAAGACCTCTTTGATAGTGTTGCGAAAGTCTGTTTGCAAAACCACTTTCTAAGCCTAATAGACAATGCCAAAAGGAGCCTTGAATTCTGCTGTCCTCAAATGTTCTTTCTTTCTTCAAAGATGTAGGATTACAATTTTCAGTATTTATGGGAATGAAGGGGAGAAGTTACCTGATATTTGGGAAAGCAGCATATTTTTAAAGTTGCAGGGTTTTTTAAGAAAGAAAATACTTCTCTCACCAGAACAATCTTGTAGAATAGCCTTTTATGCAGTGTTAAAGGCCAGTGCATTTAAAATAACGATTCTAAAACGGGGGAGAAAAATTACAGAAAAGGATGATTCCTAATTGCAGCTGTTTACTGGACAGTCTCTTTGCTTTGTGTCAAGTTTCTAAAAAAAGAGAGTTTACAAACTTTAAAGACTAAAGGTGATCCCAGACACATCCTGTTCTTGGTTAAAGGTTCTGCTATATTACTGCTAGGACAAGAAAGTGAAGTGGCTCTCCACCAGCTGCAGAGAAAGAAGGTGATTTGAATGTTAATGAAGGATAGAAGTTTCACAGTAACAGAAAAACAGAGGCTCTATAGATAAGAGAATATTTTCCCAGGACGTCTCAGTCTGCAGTTGTTGTAACCAGAGGAAGTAATATTACTAAGGAAGTATTTAAATGTCTTTAACAGATATTAGATGATGAAGTGGAGTAGTCATTATATTCCTATCTAAGCTACAATGTATGAGTGGTCTATTGAAATACAGTCTTTTGAGAATATCCACGTAGTCCTGTTTCTAACCTCCCAGATTAGTTTGAGCATCCTGTTAATCTACAGAGCTCCAAACACAAAAGATTTCTCAGAGAAGTTGCTAAAGTTGCTGTTTAATGTGGCAAGAAAGATCATAAGGTTCATTGTCTTTATAAATTTAAATACTCATACTCCCCTTGCCCCTCTTCCTCCCCAACAAAAAAATCCCCAATTCAACAGCATTGAAATTCTTTCCTGATATTTCCACATTAGGTTTTTTAACATCTTTTGGACCTGGCAGTGCCTTCAAATGGTTCATAGCTCTTGATGTGAACATAAGAATTCCTTTTTACTCCTGCTTACTCTTTAGTTCTGATCATTCATTGCTATGTTTCATGAGCCCCGTGACACAATCGACTCTTTCTAAATGTCTGATCCATTCACATAGATAGTCCTACAAACACAAACTAGCATTCATGGCCTTCCTTGCTATTCCTGTCAAAAAACAACCAAAAGAAAAAAAAAAAAAGAAAAAAAAAAAGACAGTAAAAAACCATCTGTGTCTTTGTCTTAGCGTTTGAGTCAACCTACTTATACTCTAAGGCATTCGAATGTTTGGTTATTATTAAAAGCACCGTCACTTGGTGTCCTCAGCAGTTATTTTCTACTGTTAATTTTTTGGTTTTTTTTTTTAAAGCAAATTAACAGAAAAGTAGCAAAGAGTTCACAATAGTACCACTGAATTGCTCACATCCTGGGACCTTCACAGATGGGCCTTGAGCCTATAAAGGTACAGCATTTGTCATTCTGATGGATGACTTTTCCTGCCCATAAAATAAGGGAAGTAATCCGTCCTCATTCTGCTTAGTTCTCTCTAAGCAGGGACATATACTTGGTTGCCAAACTCTCCTTTTCATTCTTCAACTAATCCCAGGGAAAAATGGAAATATGTTGAAAAGCCTGTGACACATGGTGGATGACTAGTTCTTTGCTCCCAGGGGGCTCATCTGTAGTGCTTGACAACCCTATGCTTTTTCTTGCTCCTATTTAGTATCTTGATGGAATTGCTGTGGGATCCATTGAGATGAAATTTCTGCCATACATAGGAGATGTGTGGCTTTCTGGAATGATAAAACCCAATTTTGGTGCTCTGAATACCCAGTAGAGAGCAGAATGAAGATCAACTGACTTAAGCTAAAACCAAGTAACGGGTAACAAGGGATGCCCCTCCAAAACATCTTCCTCTATTGTTTTCTGTTGAATATATCTAGCATTTACCTGCTAGATTTCAGATAAATATGAATAATAATCAGTTTCTAAGACAAAAAATGGAGATCTATACCTGAGAGTTATTTCAAAACGTTGATTTGGGGAGGATAATGGAGCAATGAATTCTCTTTTCCCCTTGGAATCTATTTTGTGTGTGTTTGGTTTTTTTTCTGTAATCTCATCTGTGTGAGATGGCAGACTGAAAAACACTAATGAAACAGTCCATAAGCCTATTGAACTTTCTTGTTAACTATATTTGGGTACCTACTGTTGCCATTGTCACCATGATATCTAAGTACCTTATGATATTTTTTTAGTATTTTGGAATAATACTAACTTCTAGATCCTTTTAAAGAACAAGGGAAAAGATAGCTTTACTCACAGTTCTTAGTCAAGAATAGAACCTCATATATAGGGTTTTGGGAATCCTTTCTTAAGTCTTATTTTGACACTGGTCAAGGGTAGAGAAATTATAAGTTAGTTACTTGATTTTTTTTCTTTTTTTTTTTTTTTTTCCCCCCTCACAGGATACATGTGTATTCAACAATCAGGGTAAATTAGCCGCTACTGTGGGGGAGTTCAGTATTACCAGTACAAGTTCATTAGAATTAGTTTGATTCAGCTAATCTAAATTTAGCTTTACTACCTCTGAACTATATCAAAGTGACTCTTATGAAGTCACCCTTTGCATTAAATGATAATAACAAATTTAATAGAATGTCAGCTATGTCATGGGACAGAATATGCAGATGCTCCTTATTTTTCCTCTGTGTTTACGCTTGCACAGGGAGATGCTTAAGGTTAATTCAAGATGGATATTAGAAGCTAAGCAAGAAAGGAGCATGAAGAGCTCTGGAAGCTTAGACCTGTCATCCTGGTTCTTCTGTTTAAATATAATGCAGTCTGTTGTCATGTGCTGGTGATGTCAAATATCATCTGGGCATTCTTTGGGCTATCTGTCTCCACGTGCTACTGGCACATATACATATTTCTGTCCATTTTTTAGTGGTACGTATTGGGCTTATTCCTGTGTTAACATTCCTTCCATCGATCCTGAATGCAAGCCAGCTCTACCAGCAGGAGAATTTTATATCTGTTTCATATGTTAGTACGATGACGACTTAAAAGGCCGCTCCTTAATTCCTTCCAGCTAAGGTTTCTTCTTTTATTCTATATTACAGTATGAAGGTGTCATCTTTTGAGGCAATTGATTTCAAACTGTTTTACGTCTTTGATTTCTTCTATCGAGCAGTATGGGACATACAAAAGCCAGGAAGCCAGCATGTTCTTTAGTACAACCTTTAGCAATGCTTATGGGCAATTACTAAGGTAGGAAAAAAAGGAAAAGGGTAGTAATTCTCTATACTCATTTTCTTACAACAAAAGATATGTGTGTCAATCAGATATGGACTATAAATCAGAGTTATTTTCATTAATTCTGTAGTTAAGGTTATGTTCATATTTACACCTTGGAAAGATCTAATTCTGGAGAACAGCTGAGTAGGAGGATCCTTCTCTGTAGTCAGCTCTGACTGATAGCTTTGAAGCGGTATCCTTTTCTGTCTGTGAAAAGGTATCATTCTTCAGTAGATGGGATTTGCTGGACATGCTCTTCTTGAAGAAACGGACAAGTTAGCAACATTTTCTGCTGGCAAATCTCCCGGGCAAAATATTTGTTATAGTTCTTGTAGATTGTTATGGTTCATCTGCATGCTTTAACTTTTCTGTCTTAGTAATATAAGAATTCTAACTTGCTTACAGGGTAGAAGCAGTTGCATAGTTAAAAGCGACCTCAGCTTTTGGCTGCAGAGGTATATTACTCCAGAGCACTTCTAAAGTATCTGAAGACTTAAGAACTGCAGTATCAATTTCAAAATACCAGTTTCACTGTGCATATCTAGGGAATGCTTCAGATACCTGCCTCGGACGAACTTGACAATAGACCCTCTCAGGATTCTTCATGACTGGGATTTTCTGCCAGAAATCTCAGCAGGCTTTGCTTTAGGTTTTGCAAAAGTTTGAAGACAGCATGGCAGATTTAATAAGTTTGTTTATAGAATGCTGGAGTATCTGAAAAATTCCAGTGAATTCAATTTAGGAGTCTAAATACTTCTGCAGGTTTATAGTAGCTGTGCTTAAAAGTGTCCAAGTCACTTTTTAAAACATGAGTGAGAATTCTTATTTGTTGATACACTTGAGATTTTTCTTTAGGGTCTTTTAAAATACATTACAAGATGTTTTCTGTTGAAAACAGGATGAACAGAGCTTTGCTAGCTGACTAATTAAAAGTTTAATCGGCTAACTGTACTTTTTGTGTAGTCTTTCTGAAGCCTGGTGCTTCAGCGAAGATCAGAACACTCTTTAAAAATCTGTTTGTGCAATAATTCCATTTCCTTCTTTTAACTATTTTGAATACAGCTTCAGTGTAATATGGTGACAGGGAGAGGGGTAGAGCTGCCTTGCCCTCGGAGCAAATAGCTGAATCCAGGAAATGTAGTCTTTAGTGGTAAACTTATGGGATGGGAAGAAATGTGTTCTGGATGATAATAAAGTTAGGGAAAGGTAATATATTCTTTCATTTTTGAATTTATAATGCCAAGTGGAAAAATTACCTTTTCAGTAGCTTGTTCCTTTGGACTCTGAGCTGGGTGGCAAGTTGCCACTTGTTTGTTTGTTCTGTCCAGTGGTGTGCTTTTAAAAGCTTTGGGATATTAGTTTCTGAAAATTCTGTGTACTACTTTGTACTATTACAGCTAAGCACTAAGTTTCTTTCACTAGAATACATTAAATGCATATGACAGAGAAGCTCAAAAAATACATGGAAAAAGTGAACTGGATGGTGAAATTCGTTGTGTTTAGACAATTTTCTAATAATTAAGGACATCAGATATGTGTTTAGTATCCACTATCAAATAATGACCTACTGTGAGACCTATTGCGAGACATAAATATATATTTTTTTTTTCCCTGCTGAATATCAAAGGTAGAAAAAAACCCCAACCTGCCTTGTGACACTACTGTGAATTTGCCATTGACTGGCATTTATTGACTCAAGCTAAGCCATTTTTTTTGACTGTAAACTAGTTTTTTCACTTCTTGAAGAAAAAGAAACTTTTTATCATGGGTGTTTCTGGCATACCATGAAGAAAACTCATTTCAGTTCATATTTTGCTGCTTCTAGTTTGTTCTGCAGTATACTGAGATTTTTGTATCAGGGATGTGTTCAGAGCAATATGTAACTGTACCGCACTGGAACAGAAGAGCACAAATGTCCTAGGATTTTGGAAGTTGAATGTAAAACATACACATGTATTCATGTTTTCCTTCTTCACAATTCAGTTACTTACAGGTGAAGTTTACTACATTTTAAAACTGCAGTCTGCTGCACTACAAAGCCAAAGCCCAGTTAATGAAATAAGCAGTGTCTTCTGAAGGAAGGTCAGAGAACCTAGCAGACAGCACTAAAACACAAAGGCAGAGTTGGTTGGCAAATATGAGGAACCCATTCTAAGAACTGATTGTCACATTACATGCACAAGAAGTTTTTTTCTTTCTTTTTTTAAATTTTTTTTTATACTTTCAAATATAGTACTCAAGTAGTTGTATATGAAAAGTGTACAATCATTTAGAAAACAGAACAAAAAGAATTTGATTATCTGGACACAGGACAGATCTGACCCTGAATGACATATTTAGTTCCACCTTTAATAAATTAGATGAGGCTTGTAATCCTAAAGTAGTGTATACTATTTTAGAGTATCACTCTGCACAGAATAAGTAGGAATTGGCAGTCTCGATGTTCTAAATGATATACTTATGTGCATCGGTCCAACTGAAGTTTGAGAATTAACTTATGCTAAAGTGCCATAGTGAATCAATAAGAAGTCAAAGTATTCAAAGCATGTGTTCTGCTGTAGAATTCTAAATTAAGGCATTGTACTTCTGTTGATATGCATGCTCAAAAATGATGAGCATATGTAACTTACCTAAGGTTAATATCTTATCATGTGCAACTTGTGTTATGTGAATCTTTTCAGTTCTTGTTTTCCTTGATTTTTGTTGGATAGACCTTTGACATTTTTAAGTTACAGTGTAAATTGAAAGGATATGGCCAGAGCAAGAAAATGGATCCTTATCTAAATTTTAAAAATAAAACCCAAATGATTTAAAAGTAACCAGCCATCTCAGGTGAGTCTGCAAGAGTCACTTTATGCAGTGGATCATGAAAGCTGTTACAAGTGACATAAGCATACAGACCAGTAGCTTCAATTTCAACATCCTTGTACAAAGTGTAGTACATCTCTGTGAGTGATCTGATTTGCTTTTGCCCTGCAAAGTCATAAAGTCCAACCTGGCTTTCTGACACTGACTAAGCTACGTGGATTAGGTATAGCTGATCTTAAAAGAGAAAAATTGGACACTTGGCAAACCTAGCGGATATTTTGACACACTCTTGGAGCTGATAAGAATCATCATAAATTTAAATGTTACCTTGCCTTGCACAGAAACCAGACTTAATAAATGGCTTTGAATTTTTCATGAATGATTGAGCACCCTGTTTTGCTAATAAGACCAAGGTTTTTGGATGGGGGAATTGGAGAGGAACAGGACTATGAAGGATGCTATAAGGCTACTGATGGAGTGTCGTATAATTTTACTAGTTGCATAACTGCTTTTAACTACTAAACTCTCTCTGATTAAAATAACAATCAAGCTTGTAATTTTTCTGAACAGCTGCTGCTACAGGGGGTCATTACCTTGGAGAGCTTTGAAATAATGGTACTCCTAATACATGAGTTATGTAGTCTCATGTTTTACAGCGATGCACAAAGTTTAAAGTCTATAGTAGAATGTTATTTGAAAGCTGTCAAACCATGTTAAAAAAGACTGCATCGTCAAAGGCCCTTGTGGCCAGGATTCAACATGTAGCCTTGTCTTACTCATTATAAAATGCATGTTTATAAAGTTCCACAGAGCATCCAATTCCCAATTCACTTATATCAGCAAGACTTAACTTGCTCATTAATCTAAATTCTTTTGCAACTTTAATCTACATGTTTAATTAATCATAAAATGAGGCGGTAAGTAATTTCAGCAATGTGTGGCTTGTTATCAGATGCATTTAATCACTCTTCTGTGAGCTCATTTGGAAACACCTGAAGATGTCGAGAGCAGTTTGAATAAGCATAAATTATTCTTTGTCAGTGTACTTCACTCAACTAATAAGACATTAATTTAAAAGGCACTGTTCGTCTTTTTTAGATCTTCACCAATATTTTTAGCTTAGCAGGATAAATCTAATTGTACATACTGTATGATTCCCAACATAGTGCCCAACATTGAAAAGGGTAAGAGTTTTATTGAATTCATTTTTCTTATTTACATGTAATTATATAATGTAATCGTAATTTTAATGAGGATTAACCATAGGTATCAAATCTGTTAACTATTCAAATGTTTTTGGAATAAGCTGCTAATTACTTGAAATACTAAAGAATATTAGATGGTACAAAGAGTTATAGATTCTGTTTTTTCTTTACAGGTAATAGCTCTTGTCATATTTGGAACACTTGTCACATAGTAACTTGCTATAGATATGCCTAAGTAGCTCAAATGTAGGTGGTATTAGCTTTTGAAAATACAGAAACAAAGACTGCAGTATTGCTGGGCACATTGCATGAATCACCGCTCTTTCAGGTACTTATAGAGGATTATATTGAATGGAAAATAATATTCTCATTTTTCCTAGTCACTTAACTATTATGTAGTCAGTGATGCCATTCTAAAAAAAAAAAAAAGACATGACTTCACAGCATGTAATTCAAAGGAGCTAAGTCATATATCTCTTCATGTCAAGAAAATGGGAATAAAATAACATTTTCTTGAATGTCATCACCTGTCTCTTTATGCTGTGAGAGAGGATGACATTCTATAAGAATAATTATTTCACTGGAAACAAATTTATTTGCTTGCCATGGAGCATCTCAGTTAATCTTGCCTTTTAACAGTGGACCACATTCACTAGTTGTCTGGTATGTTGCAGTATGGATCATAACAGGAAAGGGGAGGATATACCATTTTGCCATGAGGTACAAATCACTTCCCCACGCTTTCTCTACTGTATTTAATGTCTGTGAATGAACTCTTGTTTTCTCTGACGGCACAGTGCTCTAATAAGAATAACATTGCCATAAGTGCCCTGCCTCTGCTACCATGTTAAAGTTGCCGCACCATTTAAACTATAGCAATAAATTGTGGCACTTGATCTTTTTCCCTGCTGTCTATGTGTTCCTTTCTACTACAATTTAGTTTTTATTTTTATTCAGCTGCCTTTTGCAGATGGAAGTGATTGTTTGTTTCTAGAGTGCTAAGAGTTTGAGAACAGTAAACCTTTTGCAGCATCATATAGTACCTATCACCAGACTGGACAGTTTAACAACGTTTTATGAAACCACAAAAAACTACGTACAGGTTACATTTAGGGTCTAACTAAAACACATACAAACAAGGAAATATGAGCTCCTTCTAGGCCTTGCTCCATGTAAACGTTTATTCTGACTTATTTACACTGTAGACAGCAATGAATCCTTCACATGTATTACTTGGCCTGATTTTGCCTGCAGAACGTCTTTTGAAACATCTGTGGTCAAGTTTCAAGATTAAAAAAAAAAGTGTCAGTTCAGTAAACTGAAAAATGACAAGTTCAGTTTTTCTGTAATTGCTCCTAAGTTAGTGTTATCAATGCTTATCAGTCTGCTTATCAGTGCTTATATGTCAGGGCATGTGAATGGAGGATTTTGAGAAATCTTTCAGCCTGTTGCTGTGTCTGTAGCTTGAACTGCTGTTACCTGTGTTCAAAGAGTTCATTTTTTCTGTGTGTATCCCAAGATGATGACTTGTTTCTTCTTCTTTCTTTTTTTCTTTTTCTTTTTTTTCCCTCTTTTTTTTTTTTTTTTTTTCCTCTCCTTATGTCATAAAAACCAGAGATAAAATGTGCAGGTGTTGTAACAGATTCTAGAGTAAAAGGCATTGTTAAAATCTTTAATGTTTATAGATAGCTAACATACTACTTGTGGTAACTCTAAGCAAAAATACATGTACTTCATTAGGCAGTAGGTACATTTGTGAAATTTTTGCGCTAATCATATTGGCCTTTGAAGGGAACATTCTAATCACTTGTTTATATAGAAATTGCAGGGAGCTCATGCTAAATACATCCAATTTGCATAATATATTTTGGCCTTTTCTAATTGTTTGGATGTATCTGTTATCTACTTGAAGCCAAAAATATTTATTGACTTTATGGACTCCTATGGAGTATTTTAAATGGAGATTCTTCAGAAAGATACAGCTTTTAAATTTGCATAAGCCTATGTATTAGTTGTACAAGTGAGAGTTCAGTCTTTGACAAGAAAAACTTGCATGCGTTAAGTTCCACGGTTGCCTATTGCAAGTGTTAAAAACGTGAATGAACCATCCTCCCTCAAAAAAGTAAAAGCAAAGAAATCTTCATTTTTGTCTCATTAAATTTGTGCCTTTAAACTTCACATTTCCAAATGTTTCTATATGTCTATGACTGTTAGATATTTGCAAAAATGTACAAAAGATGAGATTTTCTCATGCTTGCGTTACTCAAACAGCTATAGCTCCTAACAAAAAAAAACCCCAAAACACGCACCCCAAAAGTTGTCAGACATTTGTAACGGGTCTATAAAAGATGGCACCATGGTGTTCTGCAATAAAGCTAAACTTTTAGGAATTGTGAGACACCACAACAGCAGGGACTTCCCTAGCACAGGTGCTTATATTAGAGCGCCTGATTCGTTGTACGCAAATATTCCAAGACAAAGAACAAAGTTCTCAAAGAAGAAGATAAAATTGCTCATCCGTGGTTAGTTCCTGTCATTTTAGCTGATAGTACAAATCCAAGTAGCTACATTGAAGAACCATGACTAAAAGACACCCATGTCAGCAAACAAGTGGCTAAGTAAAATAGTTAATTTTTTCCCAGAAAGGGAGAAATAATCAGTAGATGGTATAGAAATGAGGTTGATCCATTGAGTGGTGTGCTATCAGGCCACACCTACAATGGACAAGGTACTGAAAAGCTAAAAATGGCTTGAAAAATAAGTATGTATATTAGCTGAATGCCTTCCTAAAAGTGAAGAAACTCAATAACAATTCTCTCTAAGCTTTATTTGTTCTGATAAATACTGCTGTGAAATATTTTATTTTGAAAATGTTCAGCTGGAGGGAACTGCTAATCTGTTGTTTCCAGAAACGTACTTGCAGTTTTCAGCTTCCTTTGAGCAGTTAGGCCTCATCATTTTTAGAAAGCAAAGGATCTGACAGCCAAGTGCAACTTCCAGTTTTGAAACAAAATTTAAAAAGGTAAATCCCTTAGGTGAGGGCTGAGAACACTACCTGTTCTTGCTAGTTATGTGTATTTAAGAGACTGTTCCCTATTTTCCCCAAATGTGAATCTGACTCTTCTACTTGTGTCAAAATATTACTTTGAATTAGTAAAATCCTTCTGTTCCTAAAGAAAGTGCCCTAAACTGTGCTTTACCTTTGTTCTTTGTAGAATATGAAACTTCTGCCTGTTACATGAAAAACTGATCTTGTGTTAAGTTCACTGTTATGTGCACTTACAAGATTTTAATACTTGAAACTGATCACTTGGACCAAAATGCAAGTGCATTAACGGTGGTGTACTGCAACTTGTCCTGGTCTCTTATGTAGTGCACGTATGTCCATACACTCATTTTTTTAAGATGCTCGTGTTGCAAAGGATCCACCTAAATGAGTAATGATGTAAGGTGCAAGGAGAGTTGTGAGTTACTTGAGGCATTGCATATAGCCAATAGGTGTTCTTTTTAACATAAAATTAGTTTAATGTAAGAGTTTTCCCTAGTAGTTCTTGGATCTACAAAATACAACTTGTACACATTACGTTCTGTGGGATGTCCCAAGAAGAGAAGGGAAATGCAATTGAGTGTCAAAGAAAATTAAAAACTTCTTGCAATTTCCTAGACATTAAATGGAAAAATTCTTAGTACTATCAAACCAGGCTTTATTACATTTGGGTGACTGAAAAGCTCAATTTCTTTCAAAGTAAAGAAATATATTCTATTTCATTATCTTTAGATGTGTAAAAGAACCTTCAGAGACATCTACTTAGTGCTCTGGGAATTCTGAAACAGCCACAAAACATGTGACAGGCCACAAGTTTTCTTCAGAGACTATGCCTGATGAAAAGAAATCATTGAGAATAATAGTAAGATTTTTTTTTTTAAAAAAAAAAAAGCTATTTACCCTTGAGGAGATCATTGGTCACCAGCAACGTGGCCAGTTTGGAAGGAAACAAATCTGAAAAGTCCAGGAAAATAGCTCGGTGAATTTTGAACCAGCATGTTGCAGTGAGTAGTGCAGTGTTATAAAGTTGACGCACATATTCCCCCTTAAATAAATTATATACAAGACCCGTTGCTTGCTTTGGCAGGGTGTACTGATTCACAGTCAGGCTAGTGTTTTGTAGAAACTTGACATGATAAGTAAAAACCTGCCCTTATACCAAAGTACATTTTTATCCTATGCAAATTAAAAGAGTAATAGAAATTTATATATTATAGATGTAATTAATTTTAGACATGCCTATAAAGTACAGGATCATAATAATAATAAAAATACTACCACAAAACCCAAAATACAACAGGGAGTAATAAAAAGAGGTGGGAAAAACTCATCATTAGAAAAATAACCTGCACTTGTATTATGAGTTTCAGGAGGTCAATTTTGTAACAATAATAAACTTTTTTTTTTTAGTTATTTTGTGAAAACACTCTTCTCTAAAGGAAAAGAAATCTTTATATTTCAGAACATAATTTTTCACTTAAAACTAGGTGTGGCAGACTTTTAAACAATGAATGTGTTTAAAAGTCTCTCAAAGAGAAGGTGAATGATATTTTAGAGCTTTACAAGCAGCCTGTTAAGTAGTGGGACCCTAGTACTTCATACCAGTGATTTATCTGTTAATTATTTGATTTTGCTGTAGTTATTAACAAACTTTTAATATTCAGTATGACCTATCAAATACAAGGCAGACTTTGGGAGATCTGAAACACATTGGTAAGCGTACTTGGTGTTTACAGTTTGTTTTTCATGCCTTGCAGATCTCTGTGGTGGAACCTCAGCACAGCAAGGAATTTGCTGATCAAGGACAGGTCATCAAGGGCTCTTGGGGGCCCTCATATACTGGGTGTTCTTCACCAGCTGGCTCAATGCCTTGACAATTTTCTCTGGTTATTTTTTCTAGGAGTTGAAAATGAATGCAAGTGGTGATCTTTGGTTTACTAATATGCTCTGTGTTGCTGCTATTCTTATTGCTTGAACAACTGGCTACTGACATTACATTCTGTGAACAAAATAGCCACGTAGCAGTAGGTATTTTTTTCTGAGCGGTCTTTGTTAAAATTGTCCTTTCATCTCCATGGTATCAAAAGGGCACTTTGTAACAAATAAGGGAAGGCATTACCCTTAAAATAATCTTGACTCTTAATTAACCAAATGTATCCATTGTGGCTTTTATTCATTTCTTTTGAAGAGTTGTGAGGTAGCTGAGAGCCTGTTTTCTGTGACACTTTTTTTTGTGTGTGTGTGTTGTGCCTTAATGAGAAGTGCCAAATGATAACGTGACTTACTTGAAGTGGAAGTTGCATTCTGAGTCACATCATGTCCTTCATATAATCTTTGTTTTGTAAGCAGGGGAGCCTGCTTGGTCTAAATCTTTTCCATAGGAAAAATTTCAGACCAGGAAGGCTGAAAGTGGTTGATAAACTGGCCTATGTATTAATTTATATAAGGCTAAAAGAAAACAAAATGTATTTAAAAATATGATTGTGAAGGTTCATTGGTGCTGCAGATATTCCAAAAAGCATAAAATTATGGGCGATGAAAGGATAATGATTGGAGAACTTGTGGGAGGAGTTTTGTTTACTGAAGATTAAGGCCCAGCAGTAATTCCTGGATTTAAATTTGTTTTATTATGTATTGCTATATTTTTGGTTATAAAATATATTCCAAAGCAAGCACCTGATGTAAGGAAGATACTAAATACTGCTCTAAAACAATAAAGCCCACAAAATTGGTGTGGTCTATTAATAAACAAAGAAAAACAACAACAAATAACCCAAAGGGATGCACTCCCTCACACCACACTCTCATTTCTCTAAACTTTCATGAAGTATCACTTTGATCCTCAGGAAAGACTCAAAGATCGCGATGGGGGTAATGGAGGCAGTGTGTCCCTTTGGGATTGTAAAGTGCCTAAATCAGTGTTGCTGAACGGGCACTGTATAAACCCCCCAGCAGGAAATTCTAGGTGCGCAAGTGGAGTCGCCTTCTGCTGTTTCCATTGTTTGTAGAATTTATGCTCCCGATTCAGATACCCAGTTAGATGCCTTGGCACTCTTTTGTTTTCCCCTGTATCCTGGTGAGTTCTTGAATGGGTCAGGTAAACCTTCTGGGCTTGGGTTTTGCCAGTTCTAAAATAAAGGCAATGCTGATTCCTGTTTACAAAGTTCTTTCAGATCCGCAAATAAAACTGAGTCTCAGATGAGCAGAAATGTCATTGCTGTATATACTCTCATATTCAAAATTTGTGAGTTTTATGGTTGGAGAGTGCAGCATAGTGTTCAAAACAGAACAAAAAATTCATTAATGGCATATTTGTAGATACTGTGTGTAATAACTGAAGACAGAGGCCATCAATAAGAAGGTTTGTAAATCTTTGAAGAATTTTTTTTTCTGCATTTCAGTTCATAGAGGGAAAAAGCCAGAGTTCTTACACTAAGAATTTCCTTTCACCCTATCAACAAATCTACCTCAGACTATAAAAATTGTTAATAGTACAGCTGATTTAGAGCTGACTGTAGTGAATGGGAAACAGTCTTGGTAATCTTTGAAACTTTGTGACAACACCCAAACCTGTCAGAGTCTGTATGTGAAATTGTTGTTCTAGTAGTAGAATATTTAAGGATAACGTGCTGACTGAATAAGATGTATATTAAATGCATTTGAAAAATTTCTATTGATTTCTCAAGAAAAAGTTGGCAAACATTGTGATCCATACCGGAATGGGAAGTTGTCATCTCCCAACCCCATAAAGGTGTTGCAATTTGACTGAATTTCTGACCTGTCAAGAGAGGGAAAAATCTCCAAGGGAAGATCTGTGGTAGTACCTCGAGCCAGAGAAGAGGGAGGGTGGTATATGAGAGATTCCTTTTCACCTTTGACAGTACTAGGGTCTCCCAATCTCTCTGGTAGTTTAGCTATTTGATTTGGAGCCATGCTCATTCTTACAGAAACTAGAACATCTGGACTCTTATACAGCCAATCAGTGAATTAATTGTAACGCATAGTGAACCATTTCTTCATGTTATTTTTCATTTTCTGCTGTGGACTTCCAGCTAAGGAAGGAGCCAACGTTTGAATCAAATCTCTGCTCTTTTTGGCTGAGACTCTGAAGGCTGTAGTTTGATCAAGATTGTACTTCAGATTTTTGATTCAGAGGCTTATCTGAATTGCAAGAAATTCTTGTTGCATAGCATGTTACTTTCCAAGATGGTTGAGATCCCCACCAGTGCTCACTTGTCTTTAGACTTTGAGTTCCTTAATGCTCTCCAGAGCTCGTTAGGCATGCAACAGTGCTCTCTGTGTCGTCAGGAAAGAGCTTTTCCTCTTGTACCAGTTCAACTCTTTGATGTTTTTGGTTGAGTTCTGCTGATGTCCTCATAGCAAGCAATCCAGGTTTTGGAAAAACAGTTAAGTATAAGGACTGCTCACTTCTGCTTGGATTTGAAAGTATATCATAAGACTGCATAAAGATGGGTTTGTGTTGGACCGAAATAGAATAACTCATGTTCAAATATGCACATAATGTTTTTAATAGGGCCCTGAGAGATGGTCTGATGAGTATTTAGCAATAGATTCACAACATTACCATTCCATATGAATCACCAAAAGGGTTTCTGATACACGTAATATTTTCTACTTCCTGTTCTTCAGAGCTTGTGGTACATATAGAAAGTAATTTCTTGATAAAAAGAAGAGGAGGAAGATGATGAAGGTTAAATAACTAGGACTGCTGAATAATTGCTCTAAAATAATTGGTACACTGTGGTATTCAGAATAGTTCAAAAATGAGTCCAATTTAAAAAAAGTGTATATATACACATGATTTTAAAACATAGCAGGTCTTCTGATTTCAGATCTTAAATGCAAAAACTTAAAAATGAGTTTTTAAAGATGGTGGCTTCAACTGAAGGCAAGTACAAAACATAATGTACTTATTTTTAATTATTATTTTCAATATTTTTTTAGGATTTTTTTTTATTAGTGTCTAATTACTCCTTACTCTTCTGAAAATACTTCATTTTAGTTTAGTGTATTTATGATAAATGAAGTCCCTATGATGACTGAAGGGGGGTGGGCTTTGCTTTGTTCATAGGATCGTGAATTAGAAACTAATTGCTCTAAATTCTAAAACATAATTTGTCAAATTTACGGAAAGTGAAGCAATATTTTGGAAAATTGGTTTCACCTACTACAAAGAATCTTTCTTATTTTTTCTTTTGAAAATACTAATTACTATACTGATTAAAATCAGATATCCTGTTTCTAGTGCTTGAAAACATCTATACTGCAATATTGAAATGCAACATGGTCTAAATCTGGTTCAGTAGACTTGGAAGCAGGACTTTGAAATTAGCCCCATGTTGCCATTCACGTGTCATTGGGTGAGCTGTTTAACACATCTGTGTCTCAGTTGCCATATCAGTAAATGTGCATGAAAAGTCCACTTTACCATTATGTCATAAGAATGAAGAGCTGTAAAGTGGCTTTCCCGAAGGTGCAAGATATTACTGAAATGGGCATTATTGTATTCCTATTGTTATTATTTTCTTTGTATTACAGTATGTAATACCTCCCACTAAAAGCAGAGCTCCTTTGAACTCAAGGTATCTCTGTTGATAAGTTTACTTCCTAAATGGACAATGCAGACAAAGTGTAGAGGACAGAAAATATTTAATCCTTAATGCACTGATAGTAAATGTAGATCAAATTCATCCAGACTGATTACTATGTTATATCAGTCTCTGTATTTATTATAAATGGTGGACTTTTAAAGGTTTAGATATCCATCCTTCAGGAAAAAAACACAATCAAAGGAGCTTTGAGGATGTGAATATGGGCCAGAGATTAATCGTGGTGTTTCCCTGAGTGCTTGCATGAAAGTGCAGTGGTGAAATTCCACATGCATGTTTGAAAAACTCCAGCTTTAATAGGTTCGTAACTTTTAAGACTAGAGGGTCCATAGCAATTACTTAGTGTGACTTGCATAGTGCAGGCATAGAACTGCCCCTAAAGTCCCCTAGCTATGGCTAGACTAGACAATATATCTTCGTGGGATGTAGCTTGACTGGAAAAATTTACAGTGATAGCAGATGTACCAGAACCTTTTGTTAATCTGTTTTAGTGTTTAATTTATCTCACTTATTAAGCTGTGTGCCATAATTCTAGTTTGAATTGGTTTAATATAAGTTTATAGCCACGGTTGTTTGTATGGTTGAAAAATCCTCTGTTACTATATTTTCTTTGCCATGTGCATGCTGCTAGATTCTGATCTAAGGTCTCTTTTTGTTCTTCAACAAATTCGATGGAGTAAGCCACTTGGCTGCCTCACTGCAGAATGTGTTTTCCATTATTTTAATCTTTCTCATGATTCTATATTAGCCTTTCATAATTGTAAAGGAATTCTATGGAGAGGTAGTAGTACTTCTGCTGTCACCAAGTCGATTCTAGTGAAAACTTTCCCTCTTTATTGTACACTTTATAAAATGCTTCTCCTACTATAATGCTGATGCATTTCTCATGTAAGTGCTGCAGCTTTCTTGCATATCACTTATTTGCTATGTTAGAAGAAAACAAATTGAATAATATGAGTCAATCATTTTTGGTTCTGGTTATATTTGTTTTTCTGTAAAGCATATTTGATCCCTATTTAAATATAATTATTTTAATTTTCTGTTAAGTCCAAAGGAATGCAGATAACTACATAACATCTGCTGCTGCAAAGTCATAGTTGATTCTTCCTCACAGTACCTGAGTTTTTCTTCTTGAATTAGAATTGTATGAAATAATTTTGAGCATTTTGACTTTAAAATAGTCATAAAAGGCAATGAAAGTAATATACTTCACAAACTGAAAAGTTTTCCACCAAGTAGAGGAATTTGTCAGAGAAACAACTAATTGATCTCTGCTCCTTTACAGCTGTGTAATGCTATGCATAACTAAAAGCTCCTGTTAAATTAATTAATGATTTCAATTATGAACTTTTCTCCAAAATGTTATGATTCGTATCAAGCTGATAATGCAGTGACCTCGGAGTGTGAAATCTGTGGTATGTAGAGAGTCACCAGTTAATTGATTCAAAAATTATTTAAAGTTTGTTGCACCCAAGGGAGTGCTCAGATCCATGACAGCTATTTCTTAAAGTGTGCAAACTCTTTTCTTTTAAGATTGTCTTGAGCTAACAAGCATGATAAAATGGTTGCAAGCCGAATATTGGCAGTTTGTAGTGCACTGGTTAATATATTCAAAAGATTTCTCTAGTTTTTTTTTTTCCCTGTATCATAGCAAATACCTATGTGAAAAAGAAGCTTTACAGGTATCAACAAGAAAAGGTTAATATCTTGTCCAGAAATGAACTTTAGTCTATCTTTTTATACCAATTGCTTTTGTCATTTTGAATGTTTCTGTTAACTTTTCTTATCATCTGTTTTTACACATTTAATTCCTGGTAATTGTAGAGTAACTCTTGTTTCCTGTTAAGGGAAGTACTACTGAGTGTTTCTGAAAAATCTCCTGAGGTTTAAAATGAAGGGTATTTCATACAATATTGTGGTAGGCAGCAGTTTCACAGTACAGATGAGTAGTAATTATGACACCCTGTATTCCAGAATTTAATGTTATCAAATCCTGTATTTCACTGACTTTGTCATGCCTTTGTATGTTCAGAAGCTTCAACAAGAAATCTTCTTACTTGCCTCGGATGCATAGAGACAGGAGGGGATGTTCAGTGTAATTCTGTCTGATTTTAACATCTTAGTGCATGAGTTTCACAACAATTAAAAATTGAAATGTACAAAGAATAATATAGAAGGAGGTATTAAAATAAGTTAAAATACTGTTAATATTTTATAAACCTTTATTAAAATTTTATAAGTGTTATTAAAGCGCAGTTGGGTTGACTTCAGTGTTGTATAAAATGACCACTTTCACAAATCCTTCTGTGAATGTGAGTTCTCTACTGAAGGGGCAAAAGGACTTCATATGGCTCCCTGGGTCCGAGAAGGGACCTAAGAGTTTGAGGCATGTTAGGAGAGGTATATCTTGCTCTGAAGTTCATGTAACTGGACTATTAGCAAGCAGTAATATTGCATTGATTTTTTTTTTTTTTTTGTACTGTCAAAACATTTGGGATTGCATGAAAGTAGAAAATGGTTTTAGATGCTGGCAGTTATATATGGTAGCAAATAAAATCATGGTGGTAACTGGCTATTCCCATCACTTTCTCACTCTTGGAATATTCTGCCTACCCAAAGATTTGGTTCTCAATTACCAGTCACTTTTTCCTGGCTTTGTATTTCTGTTAAAAATACTTGTGTCAACTCTCCTGTTACTAAAACAAAACAATTAAAAATAAAAATGCATCTCATGGTATGAAGTTGCACGTTGCCGCAGGGCCATGAGAAGCTGCCTTGAAAGGGAGCAACTTTAAACTAATATCTGTATTGTAGAAAAAAATACCATTTCAAATACTGAGTGACTGCTTCTGTTTCCTAAAATTAAGGAGCCTATAATCTCAGCACCATTAACAAGTGCTGTCATTCAGATACACAGTGTCTGGCTGATTTAAATAAAATGAAATGAAGATAGTTGTTTCTGGTCCCTTGGCTTCACTCATTGCCATAAACATATGCTCTGCGTCCCGCTTCTTTCCATCTTATTTATGACTTTAATTTGTTGTGTGGGCTGCGCTAGAAATTAAATTTAATACAATTCTCCAAGGGACCCTGTCATATAATAACATGGTAATTTCTGTGTATCCTTTTGAAAAATGAGGAAATTAATTCTTCCTGACATGTTCTAATTATTCCAGTGTGAACGGCAAATCCGTTTTTCCCAGCCCCTGAAGTGTTATAGGCAAATGGCTGCTGTTCAAAGCTGAGGTGCTAATGCTGACCAGCAGTGCGTTTAATTTGAAACATGAGCAGACACCTTTCAACACACCTTTGTAATATTGGAGTATTTTACAGAAATTAATTCACTACTTATTTGGCAGCTTAGCCTGGGGGTTATAGTTTTTATTCATCAATACTATAGTCGTGTTAGCACAATGTTTCCTGTTTCCTCTAGTGCTCTATGCCTGTGCTGCAAAATACAAATTCAGAAGGGACCAATGGTTGGTTTTAACGTATATATTTTGAAACTGGGGACATAGGTACCATAGCACTAGTGATTCTGTGTGGCAGCATGTTTACAGTTTGGAGAGAGGTACTGTAAGATATTCAGTGTTGAGTTAATTACATACTGTGGTTGACACTTTCAACTGAAATTACAGGGAAGAAATTATTTGAACCAACTTCCTGTGAAAGAGCTCTTCCACTCAGATACTAGCCTCTGCTGTGACAATCCAATGCCTGCTTCCATTTCTACTACGTTATTGAGTTCTAACTAAAACCAGAATGCGTGTGCTGTAACTTTAAAATTCCGTAATATACTTGACATAGGTAGATTTTTGCCAAGGAGAAGGCAACGAATTATCAGTATAGGCACTGAAACTCACACGAATAATTCTGGGCATTTATGACTTTTGATATGTTGCCTTTGGGAATTTCTATTTTAGTATATTCATTTTGTGCAGGACTGCCAAGTAAAGTCCTTCAAGAGTCCCCAGCTTTGTAATACACAGATGTTGTCTTTGTTAAGTGTTCTTTCAGAATTCAGATGCATGGAAGTATAAAAGAAATTTTAACTATTCCAAGAAACAGAATTTGACAGAAGGCACCAAGAGGAAAAGTCTGGAATAGTGAAGACTTCATTTACAGCTTTTCAGCCGTAGATGTAAAGAAGAAAGGATAGTTTTCAGAGATGTTGTTGAAGAACTGGGATAAAGAATTGTCTAAAAAAACTTGCTAACTGCCTAGCTATAGGGAGAAATGGGATGAAGTTTGTGGAGGTGTCAGTTAAGGCAGTAAGGACATGAGATCCATCAGGCTCAACCAAGGGAAAAGAACTGAAATCTGAGTTTCTGCCAAAAGAGAAGAACAGATGGAAATAGTAGGTCTATGAAAGGTGAAAGGGAACAGTGGTTGCCTGAAATGGGGTGGAGAGCTGTGAGAGAAGGGTATCAGCTAAGACCAGAGAAGACCAGATCAAGTTGAAGGTCATTATGTATTTGAGTGGAGCAGTTGCAGTAGATGAAAAGGACAGAAATGACATTTGAGAGGATCTTAGAACACAGACCAAAGGCAGAGTTATTGAGAAACCTTGTAAATGTAAAGCTAATTGGTTATCAAGTCATAGGAAACATACAGGAACAAGGAAGGTTTATTTTATGACAAGGATGCCAAATGCTAAAGTAAAACATTAATCTTCTTTTTTACACATGGGATTAGTTTTTGCTAACAAGACAAGGAGTCAATGTTAGAGCAATGATTAGAATTACTGGACCACACCTTAGTATGAAAGTCTTTGTATAACATCCTTTCTGTAATAAATACTTCACTGAAGAATGTGTTCTCACTCCAAGTAGTTATTTACACTGAAATCTTTGAATACAGAAAGAGAAGAAAGAAATCTTATATATGACTTTCATAAAGAAAGGTTTTAAGGCATAGTTGAAATTTCTTTCTGACCAGCTCATAAGAGCTTTGAAACCCTATTAGTGATGTATTGTCATAAATACTCTGCATCCTTGCTCAACAGACTTTATTCAAGGAGGTTCCAAATGCAGTCTAAAGAGTTTGACTACTGGATCTAGTTTTAATTTGAAAAAGTAGATTTTGGTATTAGGATTTTCATTATAAAGGCTAAGTTCTCCCTATGGATCTGTGCGATGGAGGAAGAAATTACTTCCAAAAGGCTGGCAATCTTGTGAATAACTCCAGTGATAAAATATGTAAGATGGTGGTCTGAGAGTTTGAATAGCAAAATGGAAGGAGGGTACAGCTCCATCGAAAAAAGGATGAGCACATAGAACTTCAGTGTTGTTTCTGGGCACTCAGGACTTAGTCAAATCTGTCACCCACTGAGGTATATTTTGTTACATAAAAATTAGTAGGTAAAGGGCAAAAACATAAGGTAACACAAACTATGAAGCAGTACTCCTCAAAGGAGTGTTACTGATTCAGTGGAGCTAGTGTGTTGTACCAGCCACACATACCGTGAGGGACATTGGCTTAGTCCTCAGGAATGTTACTGCTGTATCCTTTTTGTACACCAAAAGGAGCTGCAACACGAAGGTACCTTCTTTTTCCCAGAACCTGAGAACTCGTGGATATGCAGAGATCTTGCAATACCACCTAGATCTCTTATTTCCACAGCCTGCCTGTGTGTGGCTATTGCAAGCACAGCAGTGGAAGCTGTGGCCAGCTGTCTGAAGTCTTATAACATCTGTTGCTCTCTGAAAGCCTAGTTCAGATTCCAGTCTATACACCAGGATTAGCCACGTTACTCATCATTCAGTGTACTCTCCGGTATCATTCTCTGTATCTTCACCAAAACCTTCAAGGCTTTTGTACACTAATGGTTCTGCAATGGTATGTTTACTGGAGACTAGAGAGTGTGGTAAAAGGAATATTATAAACAAATTTATTTTTGCTTTGTCCACTGTATTCACAGTGTTAAAATTCATAGTACTCTGTGTAGAGCTTCAGAATAAAAAGCCTCATCATTCGGAAGTATTTAGTGCCTTCGCTGCTATGCATTCATATCCATCACAGTGTCATAGTGTTTTTCAGTCACAATTGTCTGATATTCGGCTCAAGATGAAGATCGTAGGATAATTCAGGCTGAAAGGGACCTCAAGAGGTTTCTAGTCGAACCTGCTGCTCACTGCAGGGTCAGATGTGAGGTCTGACTGGGTTACTCAGGGCTTTATCCAGGTGAGTCTTGACAAACCTCTGAGGATAGAGACAGCACAACCTCCCTGGGCAGTCTGTCCCACTGCTTGTTTCTCCTAATGGTGAAAAAGGTTTTCCTTATGTCCACTTTGAAGCTTTCTTGTTTCCACTTTGCTCTTTACAGCAAAGCTTAGAAGAGCTACAAAACTGGTTATTTAGGTGGTAATGTATGATAATTCTTTTAAAAACTGGTTACCTTAGTGACCAACCATATGCGGCAACTTCTCTGCAGTCCTTCCTGCCTTAGCTTCTGTCATTGATACCTCTAGGTATAACTTGGTCTAATCTCTCTCTTTTACTGTAAGATCTCTTTTCAGTGGGGAAACCCCTCAGCTTGAATTCTGCAGTATCCATTTTGGTTTCCATTTAAAGTGCAGACTGTTAAATGTAAAAAGGCAAACGCAAGTTCCAACAACGAACAACAGATGCTTAGCAACAAAACTTAGCTAGTGAGGGTGGTGCAGCTGAGAGTTAGCATCTGAAGGGTGATTCTCTTCCTACTGTGCTTCATGGTAAGGCTTCCAGTATTGGATTACACAGGAAAAAAAAAAGTATTTGTGTTTGATCTTGGTCTCATAACCTTTAGTTTTTGAACCCTTTTCTCTCTCTGTGCTAGTAAATGCTGATTTCATCATTTGTTAGGGTTTTAGGTTTTTTTCCCCACTCCTGGGACTGAATTGCAAAGGAAAGATTTAATTAGAAGCAGAACCTGCCATCCCAAAAGTCTCCGATTTGAACCCAGCCAAGTAAATAATAGCCTATATTTGTTACAGTTTGACAGTTAGGTTCTCTGTGCTATGTTCATTGATGGTTCAAATCCACAAAGGTGTCTACGGGACTAGGCCCATGGTTACTGGCACTACTTGGTAGCTTTTTGGCATCTCCAGGAATCATATGAGGCTTGGAATGGAAATGGCGCTTAGTCTATCTGCCCATTCCTGACATTCGCTTGTTTTGGGTCAGGGTTGAAGCAGGTTGGTGGGTTAATATGAAGAGGCCTGCGTGGCCATTGGAGTGTCTGTTCTGTGAATAAATGGAGCCCTTTCAGGTTCTGAGGTTGTCAACCTGGTGTGAGCAATAAATTTACTTGTGGGCAGAAAACAGAAAAGAAAGCAAGACTACCACATCTGTGTTGAAAGGTCTCTTCTTCATCAGAATAAGGAAGCAATGTAGGAAATGGAGGAGGCAAGGCCTGAATAATTGGTTTTTCTGGGCTAGAAATGCAGTAACTTCTCTAGCAGATGAATGAAGAGTTGTTTGTCACTTTTTTCCCCTAATTATCTTGAGTTCATTGTAGATATTTTCTGTGGCAAACCTTTTCTTCTGTTTATCCAAGAGGCATCACTGACTGAATAATCAATAAGCCTTTTTCTCCTTCATCTATTCAAGCATAAGACTGAGATTACTGAGTGAAAGAAGAGAGGGTCACTATCACAAATATTTTAGGACTATTGATGGTCTTTCTCTACTAGGTACTTGAGGAAAAAAAAATGTTCAAAGGTCTACTGATATTCTCTTAATGATTAATACTTTTGATGATTGAGGTTTATAAATATGCTTTGTATACATTATAGAACTAAGGCACCCAAAGCATTAGTACTGAGATGTCAGAATTAAAATGGATATATTCTAAGACACAAATATATACTCATCCCTTGCTTTTTTCCCTGTTCGTTCTTAAATTATGTTCCTTCTCCTTTATGCTACCACAGTCTATATTCCTCCTGTCTTTTTAATTGATTTGGTTCATCGCTTAAACGGATACAAAACATTAAAATCAACGGATTTACAAACAAAATTGGACAAAACCCATCCAAATAGCACTTTCAAACATTTCAAGCAGAAGTCTGAATTTATGATTCTTTTTTAAAAAAAATATATATCTTGCAAATTGTAGCAGTGTTCTAAAATCTAAATCTGCTCTTAGTCCTAAATCCATCCTTACATTATATTGGCAGATATTGCACGCAGTGAAATTAAAATGCAGAAGAAATTAAACAGAAAATTCTTTGGCCTTTCAGACAGCATTGAGAAAAATTTTTAAGCAGCTATCACTTTTCCTACCACTTCATTCATAGCAGCTTTTTTTAAAAAAAGTATTATTTGAAGTAGTACTGGCATTTTGTTTCATGAAAAAGTATTTGTTTTGCACATTTTCACTATAAAAGTGTCTTACAAAGTTACTGAAAATCAGGTGGAAGTAGAAACATTATGTGCTAATTGACAAGCTGCTCTTTCAAAAAAGATACAGAAGCGGATACACTTGCATTTATGACGTATTGCTCTTGCTAACTTCTGTCTTTATTGCAGTCCCTGACTGTGGCCGCTCAAGTGCCCTTTCTCACCACATAAGCTTGGTGTCCCAAACTCACCTGTCACTCAACTTCTACTGCTTTTGCATTATTCTCTTTTGGTCACTGAGCTGTGCTCTTCCCTGAGCCTGAATGGGCATGACCTTCTCCTTAATTCTGTATCACAATGCTGTGTTATTTTTCTGCATTATTTTAGCAAAGAATTTAATATTGGATTTGTGCCACTGGCAGCCCTGACCGTACTGATGATTGAACACGCTGAAGACATTTTCAAACTCTATGAAATTATGCAGTGGAAATAAGAGCTGTAGAATACATTACTTTTAGATCATATTTATTTGCTGAATGGATAGTGCAGGAGTGACTTAACATTTTGCATTGGTTGATTTAAAAGCACACTCCCTCTGCAAATATTAACTAAATAGTCATATGGAGCTCAGTTACTGTGGCAGGAGGTGTAAAGTGGGCAGAATGGATGTAAAAGTGTTAGGCAAGGGTCTGTAATATTATGGCAAACCCCTATGCATATGAATCTTCCACATAGGTTGTTCTTAGAGAATAACCGATTCCTCCATTTCTGAGAACTTTATCTTGCCAAAATAATTTTATAGGGTACTAAAATTATCCTAACAGAAATGATTGTCAGAATGCATTGGACTAATGCTTATGGTTATTAGTGTTTATTGTTAATGATAAAAAAGAAGTTAATATAGAAACTGTTAGAATAACAGGAGAACTTCAGGGAAATTCAGCTTGGTCCTGAACCAAGCTAGAATTGGATAAGTGTTTGACTGGAGGTAGAGAAAGCCGTGCAGTGTGACTTTCTTGGCCTCTGCCTGGCTCAGTCTGCTGTTGAGGAACATATCCCAAAGGGAAGGGGAAAGTCAGGGAGAAAACTGTCCATGGCTCTTCCTTCCTTGAGCTGCTTCAGCCTGAGTGCCCTTTCTGCCTGTCAGCTATTGCATGGGAGAGAAGTGGTGCCGATCCTGTGTGAGTTAGAGCCCAAAATCACATTTTAAATCAATAACCTACAGGAAATTGGATGCTCTTTAAAATC
Source organism: Cariama cristata (assembly GCF_000690535.1). Classification (NCBI taxonomy): domain Eukaryota; kingdom Metazoa; phylum Chordata; class Aves; order Cariamiformes; family Cariamidae; genus Cariama; species Cariama cristata. The sequence continues at coordinate 88,161 of NW_009598785.1, forward strand.
CAACTGAAAAATAGATAACAATACTTTTGATAAACATTACCAAATTGTGGCCATTTTACATTTGGGTGTGCACATGTGCACATGCACACCTGCGTATGTGCCTTGATCCATTTCTGTTCGCTTTGAAAATGTGTTAAAATTAACAAGATCATGGTAAAACAGGTTGCTTAAACAGACAAACAGTAAGATATGAGAATGTGTATAGTATACACCTATAGTATAACTGCTCACGCAGATATGGGAACATGAATTAAACATCATGTACATAAAGAAATACTAACTCTAGGGAGAGTATATGTGACACTGTTACAATATTTATTTAGCTATGGAAAAGTCTGTATTTAAATTGGCAAAAATGGCGCTGAAATCTCCCAAACAAGTAACCTAGTCAAAAGCAATAATCTAAAAGCAAGTAGGAGGACTGTAAAATAGCATGATTGTTTAGTTAATGTATTTTTTAGTATAAATAGAATTTCAAGTCAGCATGACTTTAATGTTGACCCTCCCAGTACATTTAAAAAAAAAAAATAAATGCTTGAAACTAACAGCATGTTAGCAGCTAATTCGTGCATTATTTCAGTATCATTCATAAATTACTTTTGAATCCTTTGACTTAAGAAAAAGAAAATCCCACAAATCCTACTTTTGGTCAAAACATAAGACCGTAATTAACTCGGCATGTGCTTTTGAATTAAGAACACGGTGTTCTGGGCTTTCTTAAAAAGCTTTTAAAAATGTTGGGGGAATACTTTCATAGAGCCTTATTGACTGAGCAGAGTTTTAAGATTTGTCACATATGAAGTGATGTTAATTAAATATTGTTATTCCTTTCTGTCAATCAAGTAAGGTTAAGCTTTTTTGTTACTTGAACAAAAAGGGAAGGGAAACAGGTGAAAATATATAAAACAGCTGTGAGGAAAACAGGAGGAATAACATAGTAGGAATTTAATTAGTCAGAATTTATGGGGGATGCAGGAGGTTTAAGTGCTAATTCCAAAGCATTGCATTTTTTGCAGTCCTAATACCATTTGAATATTTTTGGACTTTTTGGCGATATATCATTTACCTAATGAATGCAGAAGATAAATGTAGTGGCAGAAGGCCAGTTTTTGACACATGCGTATGGTTTATTTAAAGTCATATTTGCAAACTGATGTTTAATATGGCTGTCACCGAAACCTCCTTTTTGTTAAATCAAAATGTCGTTAATCAGAATCCCATTTAATGCTGCTTCAGCTCTTTCGGATGCTATAGGCATATTTTTGAGACAAAATGAGTTATTGTTTGTATTAGGTGTTCAAGTATTGCTGATAATGTCTCCCCAAACTGTGAATTTTAAAATGATGTGTATTTATATCCTTTTATTTCTCTTAATGTGCATAAGCCTGTGGGTGTGTCATATGTGCAAGGACATCATCAGGACAAAGTTTTCTAGAACTTACCTTTTTGGAAGAAATGAAAATTGGAGTATAATTACATGACTTGAAATGCTGGTACTTAAAATCCATCACCAAGCATCATATGGTCCTCTATATAGCTATTACAATTGACAATTCTAAGGACAAAACCAAGAAGCAGCTACGGACCTATATAATAACATCTAAGCTATATTGTTTCATCAGTGTATTAAGCTTGGACAGTGTATTATTGCTGTAGGGCTCTATTAATACTGTCAGTATTGAAACCTTTGAAGGCCTGAAAAGCAGCCAGGAAGAAATACAGAGCTTGTTTTACAGTTTCTTCTTGTTTTCTGCTTAATGGGGGAGAAACTTCTGTGTGAACAGAATTAAATTCATGTGGGGAATTCTGCCTCTAAATCTTTCGTTTCTAGGCTCTTCATGTTTTATTGTGGGTCTTTGGAAACAGTGTGGCCCATGATGATCTAGAGTCATGAAAGACTGCTTCAAAAATTTTAGTGCTTTTGAAATTGTGTAGGTACTGAGGTAATATTTCATGGAATGAATCTCTTCTGTAACTCCACTTTGGAAAACTCAGAAGTCTGTAGCAAAATGATGCCTTCATCCTGGATAACCGAGGAAATATGGGAGCTTTGATGAACTAGAATGATTCTGCTTTATGATGTTCTTTGTTTAATTAAATAAATAGCAGTTATATATATATATATATAAAATGCCCTCAATTTTAATATTACATGATTTAAAGCATCTTAATTTGCACTGGAAACGTCATGTTTTAAATACCCACTATGTTTTTTTTATCTTTTAGGTATATTTTTTTTCTAGAACAGTATTTAGCTTGTCTTTCGCAATTTCCCCCTCCTTGAATATACTCAAAACTTGACTGGCCAAGTGCTTGAGTGACCTGAGCTGCTGTGAGCTGGAGGCAGGAGTTGATGACCTGCAGAGGTCCCTACCAACCTACATGATTTTGTGGGGCTTTGCCAACTTGACCAAACCTCATGGACCGAACTGTTGAGCATAAGAGAACAAATGTCCGTAGGTTGAATTAAAAAGCTAGGCTTCTAAAGTGAAGAACTCTGATAGACTGAGTAGAAAAGGACACGTAGTATGTACAGAGCATTTACTTTTTGCTTTGAATAAGGAAACAAAGCATTTTGCTTATAATCAGGTTTTTGTTTATAGTAAGCTTTGCTTTCTGGATCTTGTACACTCAAACAGATACAATTATGAAGTATTCTAGTTTCCTTATTTTATTAAAGGAAAAAATGCAAAATATTACTATCCGTGAGCGTTTTTAAGGGCTCTGACTTTTGGAACTAGGATTTCTGCATGTCCCCTTTGGATTGGGAAATGATAACAGTGTTAAGTGCGGCATCTCTGGCACTTCAGATAATCTGGGAGAGCAGAAAGCTACTCAAACCTGAAGCAGTTTTGTTTAATAGTACAAGATATTACCAATTAGCAATTAAATTAATCAATTTGCCCTGCATTAGCTATTAGTTTTGATACTGGCTGCTAAGTAATATATTATGTATCTTTGAAAAAGTCTGTTGTACTTTGATCTGCAAATATTTTATTAACGGAGGCTATAAACCACAATGAGCAGCTCAGTTGTGGGTGGTTTTTTCATGCTTATTTTGATGATATAGCAGTATCTTGGGATGACATACTGTAGTGAGTGAGGATAAGTGTGTGTTGCCAAGGTCTAAACAGCAGCAATATGGAAGTAATTCAGCAGTCAGTTTCACTCAAAGTTTGAAATCTGTGCTGTATTAGAGGTATGCATAGAAGCTGTGTTAATTGCTAGCTTGTTTTCCATATGGTTCTGTTTTAATGGAGCACATTTGTTGCAGATGGTTGGAAAGTGGGTTGGACAGTGTCTAAACTGGCTATGACTAATTCATATAGTGATTATACTATATTTTAAAGTTTAACAGTCGTCTTTGTAAACTTCTTTCATTCACAGTTCCTTTGCCATTGAAATGTGGTCCAAGATAACTGAAAAGTATTCTTCTTTATTTAAACTTGGCCTTAGAGAAGAGCAAGAGCATGGGGTGTGTAGTCATCTTTTCCCTGATTCAGATTCAAAACCACACCCCAAATTGGTTTCTTCAGATGGATTATCTCCATCATTATTATGGTTTGCTGAGCGTATTTAGCTGAGGTAATGGACTCTAAGAAGAGCCACTTGAAGAACTGAAGTGACCTTAACAAATGCTGAAACTGGCTTTGTTCACACCACTGTGCTTTCACCTCTTCATTGGTTTGCAACTGACTACAGCCATTTTGGATACTAATAGCCATTTCTTGTTTGCAGTTTTGATATTGCTAACTCGGACTTGAGGACACTAAATACTTGCATTATGTTGAGGTGAAGCCGAAGGTACAAATGCAGCAACATGTTGTTGTAGATCAATTTAGTGATGACATGCATGGCAAGAATCTTTTATCTATTAACCTGGTGTTTTAACATATCATCTAAGAATTCATCGTGAATTGATAGAGGAAGTTAAAATAAAGAAGACTGTCCTGCACTGATGTAGTTGATTCTTATAATAGTTTATTTGGGTTTTTGGTAGCAAAGCTTGTATGACTGACTTTTGCCTTTGCTGAAGACTACAGTGAATGACATAGTCAAACTCCAGTCGATGGTTCTTAGTAAAGAAAAAAAGAGCGCTATGGTTCAGTGGGTTTCTCTACCATTTTTACTGTTATTTTCTCACGTTGTCACTAAAATATTCTCTTTGTTATCTGAATGGGACATCTGCTGACTGGCCTGGCTCTCTTTACCTGATTGTGTGAAAAGTCTTGGTTAAATCTGTTAGGCCTTGGAGGCCCAGTAACCTGCTAAGTGCTGTAGAGCCTGAAAGACATTATGTCCTTGGACTAACTTGTCTCTTCTATTTAGAGCTGTATGTGATAGATAAAACAAACATATATAAAAGGCTGGGGTAAATGTAATTTTAATACTCTTGTGGACATGTTAATGAGTAGCTGCATTTTTCTTACCCTAAAGTATATAAAAATCCATACAGAATAAGGTGTGTTCTGTAGTAGGGCAGAAAAATAAAACAGGCCGACTTTAAAAGAAAGCCTTTTTCTCTGGTTCTATCACAAGCCTGCTCAACTGGAATTGATAATTTGTTTGAAGTGGTAGGAAATCCACTGACTATGGCTAACAACGTAGAATAACGCAGACCATTTGGCAGTTAGCACTAAGATGTCTAAACTACAGCTTTGATGCAATAACACTATCACTTGAAGATTTACCTAATTTATAATTTTTCTCAAAGCTTTCCCCTGCTCTGTGCTGCTGTTTGGGGTGGTGATTTGTCTGCGCTAACCAAAGTTTGGTTTGAAACACGTTTACATTTGATTGGTGTTTTTAGATTTTGATAGCTGCTAGTTCCTCTCTACAGAAGTAACCTTTTAAAATGTCAGTTTTAATGTACAAATTTTATGAGAATAAAAAGACTTTTTAAAATACTAATTTTAGACTCTCTGCTGAGCTTGTAGTCAGCTGCTGTTGTCTCAGGCTGAGTCTTGGAAAATTAAGTCAATGCTCACTATAATAAAATGTGTACTCTGGACTTCACGTGGAGAAAAAAATGGTTTCCTTTTAAATTCTTTTTCTGTAACTGTTGCACAACCGCCAAAGTAATCTTCTGTCCTTTTACTTGTTGATATTTACCTTCCTTCCTTCCTTCCTTCTTTCCATCCGTCCTTCTGTCTGTGTCTAACATGCTGGATTTCCCGCAAGAGAGAATTCCTCTCCTCTTAGGCGATGGTCCTCCCTGAGAGGAGTAATGTCAAGTACATAAGACTTCATCTTGTGCTCTGTAACAGAAAAACTTTACAAATTAGGTGTGCAGTTTATGAAATATTTAATGTAAAACATGGTTTAAAGAGTTTTTCCTGCAAAAAAGTGACACAAGATTAAATTGCTACTAAAAGATCTGATAATTTTCTGTAATCTTAATTGCTGCAGCTTTTTTGGTAATTTGTCATATTCTCTAGGTTGCTGTGTCATATACTCCATGACAGAGGTGATGCTGAAATTCAAAAGGAATGGAAGTTTAAGCTTTTTCTCTCCATTTCCTATGTCCCTTGTTCTAAATCAGAAAAGCAGCACTTGTTTTGGCTTCAGGGAGCTGTATGTTCAAGCGCACAGCTGGAGGTATGGTGCTATGTAGTGATGGTCACCAGTGATGGGAAGGGAGAGTATAATGAATTAAAAAACCCAACAAAAACAACACCACATAAAACCCCCTTGGGATTAAAGGCAAGCGCTTCATTCTTTTCTCTCTCAAAGCTCCGGTATAAATTGTGCACACAGATGAAAGGATTACAGAAGGGAATATGTTCAAATTTTAAATATCAACAAGATATATGTGGTTGTGATATTGCCTCATAAGGAAGTAGTGAGATTATCATCTTCCAGCTATGTTTCCTAAAATTGTGTCTTTTTGGTCATGATTCTTTTCAAAGAAGTAGCAGAGCTAAGCCTTTTCATTTAATTGTAGTAAAATGTTGCCCTAAAGTGGAATAAAAAAATTATATTTTTTTACTAGTTCATATAGAAAAAACATATAAATGTAATAATATTTTAACTATAGTTTGTATAGCTCTCTCTCATTTAAATGCTATGCAAATCTTTCATACTGCAGGGCAAACAACTGTGAGACTATAATGTGCGGTGTAGCAAGCATACACCATAAATTTGATAATCATACTTGTGAGTTCTTCATATTTCACACAAAGAATTGAGAAGAATAAAAATAGAGGAAAAAGAGCACACAATGGAGTTATGAATATCAGTGTGTAAAAGCAGTAAGAAAAGATTACCTTGATCTTCTGCACTTGCCTGTGCTAAAACTATTATGCCGAATGCTGATCGGATGCTGTGAGTTATAGTAGAATGTGGGAATATTACGGAATCAGAATTCCTTTCAGATGTACTCCGTTATTTTTGAAGTCCTGTTATTTCCCCATGAGTTCTGGCTGATGAAATAAAGGACCCTTTTAATGGGGGCAAGAGGAGACTTTACTGCTCAGCTTGTACACGTTATCCAGCTGAACTGATGGGCCACTGTTTACAGAAACATGGGTGGGAGGCTATTTTAAAAGACAACGAAAAAAACATTTGTTTAACTGCATGACAACACAAATATTTTACCAAGTGAGGGCTGACTATGCATTTCATTATGACAAAAGGTGCAGGCTTGAGGGGAGAAAAATGAAACAAAACACTATCTCCCTAGGATTTAAGATAATCACTCTATATGTGATTATCTTAAATCTCTATATAAATTGATGTATTTAACTCTTTCATTTCTCACATCTCTTTTCTAATCTGAAGTAGTCTGTTGGAAGGAAGTGTTCGCCAATGTTTTCTGTCAAATGCAGATGCTAGGCAGAAGTTCTTGGGGTTTTGTAGGGAATCCTCGAGCCCTCCTAAGCTATTGCAGTTCTCATTCTCCTCCTCTTAGTTCTCCTCCCTTCTCCCTTGCTGAGGCATCTGTCCCCTGGGGCCGCTCACCTTCTGCTCCTGCTCTCTCCTGCACCTTGTGGTGCCCTTGTTCAGGTACCTGAGCAGAGAGATGGCCACGTATTTCCATCTGCCCTAATTGGTGGGCTTTGAAGAAAAGGCTGCGAACACAACCTAATGATTTTGCTTAAATGTTACTGTACATGTATGTATATATACCTACATTTGTACATATGCATATACACATATGTATATGTCTATATATCTATAAAAAAGATTTTTCTGACTTTTCATACATATATATATATAAAAAATGTTGTTTTCAAAACCCATTTGGTATAATCGTATTTTTCACAAATGTTGAAGAAACCAAGTAGCTGTACAGCTCATTCTCTGTGATTACCAGGAAGACTTTTATGACCATGCTAAGTTAGTTTGGTGGAATGTTGAATTGATTACAATAATTAAATATAGGTGGTTCAACTTCCTTGCATTACTTTGCTTACTAAACTGCTTTAGTTTCCATCAGTGTGACAGTTTCCAGCTATGTCAGTAGCGGAAATCTTGTGAAGATTTAGATATACCCCAAAATATTAATATATACCAAAAATGACACATTTTCAAAATCTATTACCCTAAGCTCTTTGAGAGTGGACTATAAACGAGTCTCTATATTGTGTAGTTAAGAGTATTGTCTTTCTAATAGGTTATATATTTTAATTCCAGTCTGTAGAAATGAAAGATTTAAAATCCTGTTAATTATATGGGCAGAAGAAATGAGTGCCCAAAGATTACATGGTGCATATCGTTAAACTGTGACAGGTATACCTTTGGAGGGATGTTTAATGTGTGAAAATTTTATATATGGGGTTTTAAGAAGTGTAGTGAAAGTGCCTGCTTGCAGCACCTTCCAGGTCTGAAACGCTGTGTGGCACAGCTCCAGAAAGATTTGTCAGCCTGAAAGCTGTTGCAGCTGGAGCTGGATTTCAGTCTGCACCTAGGAAAGATACGTACAGGATATAGCATGTAAACAAAGTGCACTCACTGTCCTGACTTGATTAATTTGTCTGTTCTGATCCACTTTATTATAAAACAATGCAGTAATATGGCTGGCTGATTGGGTATTGAAAGCTCCAACATTAGGGCAAGGAAAAAAAAAACCCAACCAAAAAATCCCAAACCTTTATGTTCATTCGTTTGGTTTTGGTTTGGTTTTAAGTGATACCTGTTTCAGACTGTTAGAGATTCAGTTTCCTTGCTTCCCTGTTTTTATCAGCAGATCTCAAAGCAGTTTAGAAAGGTGATTTTGAAAGTTTTCTGTTCTCCTGTTTTACACATGGGTAAACCAAGGCGTAAAAAGGTGATTAGCATGCCAGGTACTGTAAAAAATACACCTTACTCTTCTATGTGCCCCCTTGATTAGGCAATACTGATTGGGAAATTTTGACTAGTGGGAAAATTGTAAGTTAAATGCTGAAAGGTGCCTAGTAAATTATTTTTTGAGGAGGTATTGAAGTTCACTACATGGCTATCTTTTGTGTGTGAGTATGACGCTATAAGTCTATGATGATGCATTTCTGTGTATGAGCTATTTCATGTTGGGTACACCAGCAAACTGAAATCCCTTGATGGTTACATTTGGCCTAGTTTCTCTTGAAACCTAGCCTGTGTTTCTGAAGTAAGATGCAAGCCAAATTTGCATATGGAAAATTTTCTTTTCACGTAGTTGGGGTGAAACTTTCACGTAATTTGTGCAGGCTACTTTTGCATGCTAGAATGCAAAAATATTTCTTTAAATGCTCATTGAGTATATTACCTGCACTTGAAAACATATAGGTAGTTTTTCTATTACATATAATATGAAATAGTTTACCAACTTAATTTCTGACACCCATTATAAAATCAGTAATGAATTGTGTAGATAGGTATTCTCTTGCAGGAGACAATTTGGAATGTAATAGCTCTATCATTTATTGAAATCAAGTGATAATAGTCAGAAGAATGGAGTTGAGTGCTTGTGTGATTTTTGTTCCATCATTTATCTAGTTTATCTTCAGGACTAGAAAAAAAAAAAGCAGATACGAAAGTACGAAGACTCCAATTGTGAAGAGAGTTTAAGATGTTAGTCATCTTAAACTAGTTCAATGGTATGTGCATAGGGGCAACAGTTCCAAAATCAAACAAGAAATTTATAAGGGATTTCAACACTATTTTGTACATTATATCACAAATCAGATGGGAATGAAATTTTGGAATGAGATGGGATATCAAGGATTGCAAGAAGAGTTAAATAGTAATAAGAATTTCTAGAGGTGAATGTGGTAATCTGATAAGTGACTTGAATTCAAATACGTAGGTTGCTTGATCCTGTAGTTCTTAGGGCTGAAAAAGAGCTCCTTTGCACTGTCCAAATGCAGTCTTTTGGAAGCCCAAAGAGCAGATAGCTCTGCTTTCTCTCATCTGACAGATGTACAAAGCTGTGCACACAGTGATACTGGTATGGACCAGCCAGGTGGAACAGGATGCGGAGAACCCGTAGAGAAGGATACATGGAAAAAACCGAGATAGATTGTGCACAATGTGCATAATGTGCATAATTCTTGTTTCACAGTATATGAAGATAAATAAAATTGCTGTTCTGTATAATCAGTGCTAGTGGTTGGGAGCACAAGCTGGTAATTTGAAGAACAGGATTGGGTTCCATTGTATGACTGTCATATGGGTTCCATCATGTATATATAGTTCCATATTATACAGGTTCAAATTTTTATATATATGAAAAAACACATATTTTATATATCTAAAGCTCCCCCCCCCCCCAACCCCCCCCATCTGTGGGGCTACTTGAGTAAAAAACCATAATTAGAAGGAACCGACTTCCCTTTTCTTATGTCTTTGGGCCAAATCTGCAGACATTATTATGCATTAAATCTCAATTACTTGATGATTTTTTTCCTAGAAATACATTTTATTCTGCTATGCATCAGTGCGGAGCGTTATGACTTTTGCTGGCATGTGTGAAAGTGATGTTCAAAGAAATGAGAAAGTAGACTGTCTTTTCTGCTCTGTATTGGTCACCAGAGTTTCCAGGATCAACATGACAGAGGATCAACATGACAGAGCACTATAGTTACTCAGAGATGTACTTTAATGGGCCCAGTTGAACTCGTAATGTATCACAGCCCAAACAGTGTCTTATTCTGCACCAAACCAGCATGATTACTGTGTATTTGACTGCCTTACTAGCGTTTCCAACACGCCGTGCCACTAGCTGCTGCTGTGCCAGCCTGACTCTTGTCAGGCTCCTACACCGAAGTCTTGGATTACTGGATTACTGTTGTTCTTTTACATGTATTTCTAGGTACTACATGGATACTCAGCAAAAACCACAGGATGCAAAGTACTGTATTCATGTAGGCACTGATTGTTCTAATGCTGACTGTATACAGACTGTACCTGGACAGCTCTCTAGCTGGTAAATGTGAAATGATGCAGATAATTTGCTATCTAAGCAGCTCTGATCTTAAAGCATGAATCCACATTCTGTGTAGGATACTAATGCAGATTTTATTACTTGCTCACTAAAAGAGCATTGACATATTTAATGTATTTTAAGGAACAAATAGAACTTTTGGGAAATGGTGTATTTGCATCATGCATATCGATGCAGTAGCCATTGCAAGATGCCTTAAAAATACACTGTTAGGATAAATTCTACGAACATAGTATGTGCATAGCCACAAATGAAAATAATGGGAATTTCCTGACTGAGTTTTAAAGGATAGAGCCACCTATCACTTTGCACTTTTTGTTAGATGTTAGTGTATTTTTTTATAAACAAACTTAGCAGTGTGTTTTCTGTCTCACAGAGGTGGTTTTATTCAGGAAAAAATAACAACTAAAAGGCAGCCAAGGAATACTAGTGGATGATACATGTGTCTGTGAAAACAGGTTCTCATATCTTAAACTGTGATTATCTTGGCAGAACGGAAGCTAAGTTTAAACAAATAAATAAATGGTGGTACTGGCTGATGACAGTGATAACTCGAAGTTGTAGAAGACTATTGTGAAGTGCAGCGTATTTTTAACCAGATAGAATACGACTACATAATTAATTTTAGTAACATTTTGTTTACCAGAATTTGTTCGCCACCTTTTAAGTAGCTCAGGTGTTTGAGTGTTAAGTACATTGAAGTTACTATCTTTGCAAATAAGCGTATTTTCCCTTTCTATGTGGGTCATTTCAGTGACTTGCGTGTAATTGTGTTAGTATTTTCAAGGGGAAGTTGCCAAATTTTTTTTCAGGATTGGGACTATATTGTGAGGGAGTGTAGCGGCAACAACTTGGCAGAACCTGGCCTGTACTGTGTAAAATAGAGACAAGCAATACAGAGTATTGACACATGGGTTTGAGATGAAACCACACCCATGGTCCTTTATGTATTATAATTTGCTTAACCTGGCTGGTTTGTAATTTATCTGGAGAGGAATTGAATTGTGCTTTCCATTGAGTAGTGGTTTTGGGGGCATTGGGATTTGGAATCACATAGTACCTTGTCTCTGGACTGATGAACTTTTATGTAAAACCTAATGCAATAAGGGATTAAAAATGACTGAAAATCCCCTTTGCAGTCATTTTTGTCCCTTACTGGTCAATTAGGGATCACTTGAAGGGTGGGAGACTTCTGTGAACGAACAGACATCAAGGCCACCACAGCTTCTCAACACCTCATCCAACTTCCCACTGCTGTGACCTAGGAAGAATGCTGTCACGCTGTGCTGGTATGTTTGGAGGGGATTGGACAGGGATCTTGATGGCAAAGACATCAAGTTACAGAGAAAGCCTCTTTTTCTTAACTGTTGCTAAAAAACAGGTCAAGTGGGGTTAATCTTGACTGCCCAGCTAGTTATTCCAGACTTTTCAGGAAGGTATTCTTTGTGGTGCTGAACAGCAGCCTCTGCTGCTGTTGTTTGAACCCAACATTGGCACTGCCAGCAAGGTTTTGCTTCTTTGTTGTTGTCAGGTTGTTTGCCTCTAGGTACTGCATGACATTTCAGCTTGCCAGAGATGTGGACTCCATGACTGGAGAAAGATTGGGTCTGTGTACAGTTTAGGTGATGCAGAAGACTAATGAATATTTTTGCAGCTACGATTTCAAAAAAGGAAGTCACTTATGATGCATTTTGTCACTGGAAGATGAGAGTTCTTTTGAAATTTTGTGTGAAGTGAGTAAGTTTGCTAAAACTCAAGTATTCAAAAACCCAGAGCTTCAAGTACCATGAGGTTTAAGAAAATGTTTTCTATTTGTCTTGAGTCTTTGAAGTTGCATTATCAGACTTTCTCTCGTAGCATATTTCAAGAAAATATCACAAGACTTGTGGAAAAAAATTTGAGATTTGGCAGCTCTAGCTTAATTTTGCATGTTTACTGAACTTGTAACAGTGAATGGTAAACTGGGAAAGGACAAAAATATACCTGTATTTGGGGTCTTTTAATGCGTTATTGCTTTTTCATGAGCAAAGCACAGAAGCAGAATTTATCCCAGCAAGTTGGGGCTGGCTCTTTTGAGATTTACAGAAGTGTATCTGTAGTTACTGTCTGAGAGGGTAAGAATTTTCCGTTCTGTGCTTTTCTCTGTGCCTGTATCCAAGTATTGCCTGGCCCATGGTGGTTTCAAATGTTTTTCACTTTCCTTACAGAGTCTGAATGGGCACAGACTTCTTTCCAGTTAACATACAACAATCTCTTGTGCTGACTACTGAACTCTGATCTTTGGCTGGATGCACACTTGTTTCTTTAAGCACATGTGGTGCAGAGTAGACCTGCAGTTGGGTAATTCATAAAAGCTGGGTATTATTATTATTATTATTACTAATACTTGAAAGGGTCTGTATTATTTTGCACAGCAGTGTGGTCACCTGGCAGCAGGTCATTAGCATTTTAGGTTTCTTTCCTTCACAACAATGCACAACATGCTAATTAGAGGGTTTTGAAAGCTAAGCAACCTGTTTTAAAATCAGACATTTTAATTTGCAGCTTTAATGGCTGTATTATAATAACTGGCTTGGCTCGAGGGAGAGGGGGAGAAAAGCACTTCTCATGTTCCAGTAGCAAGGCCCAATATAACAGAGGCTGACAAAATTAAAAACCTCATAATGTGACCTTTGCCTGGGATAAAAGGCTGTTTCATAACAATTTCCTTTTGTTCTTTGTTTAAGCCATTACTCCAAAAGGAGCCTCCGATTAATCTAAGTAAATGCATCATTACAGTCCTAATCCATGTCCTTCTGTCGGTGTCTGTTTTAATTAAATAAGAAACACTAGCAGAAAGATATCACGCACAAAGCTGTGATTGGAGAAAGAGGGTTGTTTGATCAGGGTGAGATTAAAAAAGGCTTTACTGTTTTGTCCTTTTGCTCTAGATGCCATAATGTAGGTTAAAGGAAGAAAACTTGCCTAATAGTTTAGCACATTGCTCCCCATTACAGTATTAAAATAACCAGATTTACCAATGAAACTGTCCCAGACATCCAATTAATTATATACAGAACATTCACAGACAAATGGTATGGCAACTTGGTTTGGGTAATTTGACACATTAATGTGTTTGGGACTGTATACGCAGTTGGCCAGAAATTTGTATTCAAGTTGCAGGTTTTTTTATATTAAATAAAGCATTGAGTAAAACTATTGATTAATTTAGGTACTTTCTTTCTTTCTTTTAGTACTTGTGGCTTATAAATTGTAAATGTGATCTATTGCAAGCCTCTGATTTTTTAAAAAAATACATTTATTTCTCACAAAAGCAGAATAATTATTTTAAAGCAATGAAGAATCCATTTAATAAATGTCGTGACATCTAGCTGGTTAATATTGCTAAAGTAATACATATGTAAGAGACTCTTCCTCAAGGTAGTGTTTCAAGATCCCTGTGGTGAGGGTTTTCTCCCATATCCAGGCCATTATTTGATGTAATGAAAAGAGAAAGTGTGCAACACAGAGATTGTTAATTAATTTAGCCTAACAAGATGAAGATAAATGAAGCAAAGCATGGGTTGAATGAAGCAAGAGGTCTTATTTACAATTTAATACTTCTTTATATTAGGCATTTTTCAATTTACAAAAGAAAAGACACTGATTTTAAAGAAAATGTGTTCTGTGAGTACATGCAAGACAAGTTTACATTATGCAAGCAGTTCTAAGGACTGCTGAAAATACCTTTTGGGTTAACCTTTAACTTTAAGTTTTCTTCCTCTTTTTTTTTTTTTTTTTTCATTTTCACACTAAATTTCTCATTTTGATTTACAATATGATGGTAAGAATAAGAAAAAATTAAAACCTAAACTTTTTTCCCATTGAATTATATAGCAAAGTACCAATCGGTACTCTTGCAAGCCTGAATGCTATTGTTTCTGATTGTTTATATTAACCTGGAGGCATAGCCTACTTTTGAGCAATTTGTATGTAGAGAGATGCAATAAGAGAGGTAACTATAAAAAATACAATAAGACATGATTTTAATTTCTGTTCCAAAGTGTAAATCTGTTATTGCTTATATGTTTTCAACTATTCTGTTGCAGTGAAAGGTAAGAGAGGAATCCAGGATAGGGTTATTTAACAATGATTTGATGTAATAAACCTATGATTTTTGATTTGGGAGATTTTTTTTTTTTTCCCTCAAGATTGTGTTTATCTTAAACATTTTGTGAAAAGCTGTAGATATTACTTTCTTATCAATTAAAAAAAAACCCCAAGATTAAAAGACATTCCAGAGATATTAAATATCTCTTCCTCCCAGTCCCAATTTTAAATAAAGAATATCCAAAGCTAACAGTAAGTTACGATTTACAGCAGTCGATTCACCACATCTCAAGGTATATCATTAAGTTTCACAACTACAAAGTTTAGGGTATAATTCTATAGAAGATGTGAAGAAAAAATGAAGTCTGTAACTTTTAATATCTAACCAACTAACCAACAAGAAAGTCCTATGTTGTGACTGATTAGGCATACCTTTATCAGGTTGATCTAAACCCAGAATTCTAAATGATGACCAAGTGTATTAGGATGGTTTTTGTTTTTTTTTTTAAATAAAACATCTTCCTTTTTACAAATGAATTGACTCTGTCCACTATTTGACCTTCTGTTGTGATTTCTGTCTGTAAAGGAAATGCCTGCCTTCCTTTTGCAGTAGCTAGACAGGACAGTGTTATCTAGTGTCACTATGAGCAGTGGTCTCTACAAATAGCATTATTATGGTCCCTATGTTTTTATCTTGGAGGTCATGAACAAATCCATGCAACTGCTTCTAAAGATTTCAATAAATAGGACTTTTTATCCAGACAATTGCCTTTTATATTACTTTTAAACAAAACTACTAGTCCATCAAGAGTTTCAAAAGAAAAACAATTCTACAGTGCGCTGGTATGGCAGCACAGACCAATCATTATGGCACCCATTCTCCAGTCCTTTATTTTTCAAGTCCACAACAATAGGTTGTTGATTCAATGGACAAGACCAGAACAATTAAGTTCTCTGTTTAGCAGCAGTGCAGCATTTTAATGCCCTCCTCTAATAATGGTCTCATTATTGTTATTCTAAGACTGGGCCTCAGGAGGAGGAATATTTGCTGGAGGTACGTCATTATTTTGCAAATTTCGATTAGCTCATCATGTTGTCTGTACTGTGAAAATCGTAGCTAATTAGGGCAGTCAGTTAGACTACCAGCTTTTGAGCTTATGAGTTAAAAGGTAGCACACTTGATAGGCCAATGATGTGAAAAAGGTGGTAAAAAGGGGGATTAGAGCTGTTGCCTTAGTAACTCTAACTTCCATCTGTGCGGGAACAATGGACCTGTGTTTCTCCTCCACCTTGGTGTAAAAATTGGTTTTGTTTCGAAAGGACGGGGCTTTTTATGACAATCTGGAATTCAGCCTAACGGGGTGTAGTTTTAGTTGTTAGGAGAGACCATTGGAGGATAGGAAAGATGAAAGGTCATGGCGAGCTCCAAGGACATGAAAGGTCATTGTCTGTTGTAACAATAGCAGATTGTTTTGTCCCATTATTTCCAGGCAACCACTCAGTCAGGTGATAGAAGAGATACCACCAGTTTAGTCAGGTGGAACAGGCGAGAAAGATAATGCACCTTCTAAAGAACAAAAGATAACTATAATTTGCCTTTATTAAACAATGTTGTACTTATTTGTGACCATCCTCTGAAAAGAGTTGTTTACTGACTTGCTATTCCAGCCTGCTTTGTTCAGCACTGCCTCTGTAGGCCATCACATCTCTGGGAAGCAATCCAATGTGTTAGAAAATGTTGTTTAAGCTTTCTTCCCATGAAGAGGAGCCCTCGGGAGTACCACTGATGTGATACTTAACAATAAATTTAGTTGTTGTAGCTTTCTCACGTTATTGGTGTTCTTAAAAGGTTTTCCTTCAAACACACACATAATAAAATTAACTATAAATATGAAATAAATTTGCTTCAACATTTTATAGCATTTTATCGTAAATTCTACAGCACATATTGTAGAAAGTTTACAGCAAACTGTGTTAGGTGATACAGAAGAGAGACAGCAGTAGACAGAAACCGGAGACCTACAGTTGTGTAAAAACAAATTTGCTATAGGACTACTCTTACGCAAAGGAAAATAGATAAAGTCTCTTCTGTGCTATGCAGTAACTTTTGGAGACTCTCTCCCTTTGTCTAAGGAAAAACCAAAAGTACTGCAGTATTTAATAAAACAGCTATAGCACAACTTACCAGGAAAGCATTTCTGTTTGTTAGCGAATAGAACTGTCATCTCTTCTATTTTCCTAGAGCATCTAAAAACTCAAGCAATTGTTTTCCAGAAAGAAAAAAAAGTGCCTTTCTTATGATTTCTCTGTTTTTGCAGCATTATGCCTCAGTCATCCATGCAACAAGTTTATTTTTCTCTTCCTCTTCCCTCTGTCCACAATCAAAGTCCATCCCAAGGTCCATCTTATATCTCCCAGACAAAGACTAGTTTCTTTAGGTCAGGATTTCCAGAATGTTTCACCCTCCTATATTAGATGTCTGAACCCCTTTATTGGGTTTGTTTTATAATCTTTTTACTCATTTCACAACAGAGCTGCCAAAATGTATTGAATTCTTATGAAAATGATAAAATGTATGTAATTTGCTACTATTAGCTTTGAAAAATAAAATTACATATAATTGTTAGGTATTCCATCTTAAACTGTTCTGACCTTATTTGAACTCCCCTTTTTAGCTATTTTGGGCCTCTCTTATCTCGTTTTTACTCCTGGCCACCCTTGCTCTTGCTTTCTGACTACACAGATGGACGGCCTTGCACAAACTGATAACTGTGGTAATTTCTCAGCACACTGTTCAGTAATAAAAGATGTTATTTCCAGAATTCAGCAGGCATGTGTCATATTTACATGTACACTGAAGATGAGAGGTTGAGCAGTAGCTTCATGGGAACGTGCTGTCGTATGAACCATTGGACTTTACAGCTTTCAGTTTGTTGATGCATTGGTTTACTGGCTCTTAGGTTTAGTTATTAGAGTCTTTAAGAGAAAGAAAGTCTTAAGTATTTATAAGCTTGTAGTGTTTTTAAGATGATATATTCTTAAACTTTCTTTCTAACTCACTATTTAATTGGCATGTATGTACTGCCGTATGTTGTTATTTTTGTATTAAAATGAACTGAACAGTGTAGACTGCTTAGTTCAAAATGGGAGCCCTGCAAAGAGTTAACCAGCAGAGAATTACAAATGAACTATCAGGAAAGTTGATTATTAATCCAGCAAGAGAGAAAATATCCTTCCAGTTAGCAAGAATTAGTACCTGAAGAGCTGATAATATTGTTCAGGCTGTCGGTGTGGAATGGCAAAGCCAGGTAAGCTACACATCTTCTCAAAGGAATAAAGGTTTTTCTTCCTGTTTTTTTTTTGTTGTAAGAGAGTTTTTAGTTTTAATAAGAGTCTGCATTGATTTACTTAAATTATCAGCATATGAAACAGCATATGTTGATCCTCAGTTTCCTCAAATGAATGAAAGAAAGAAAAATTGTTCTTTAACTTTGGTAAGAAGATACATTTCTAAGCTGTGCAATGTATGTAACTGTGAAAAATCGTAACAATTCTTTGCTGGTTTGTGGTTAAGTGTGAGAACCAATTACAAAACCTGAAGAGTCCTTTGCAATTGCAAGCTAATATATTACGTAAGTCTGTCTTTAGTTGTGCTTGAAATATTGTGGAGGTTTATGGAAACTTTTAGGTTGCAGAAGTCTTTCATTCAGAGTTATTAGACTTCAGTTTTCACACTGTATGAATGATTTAATCAAGTTTGTTTTGATATTGTGAACATATTTGTGTTCATTAAAAAACTTTTTTTTGGTGGGGTTTCAAAAATCTATGATCTGGGGTTACAAGGAAATGGATGTTTGGTAAATATACCACTGTGTTTATGCAGAGAAATGCAAACGAAACCATTAGATCACTTGAACATAATCTTTTTATAGTTTTGGTAACTTTCTAAAGACTAAAAGCTCTGTCTTGGGAAAACTTTTAAATTTGTCTGTTATATTTGTGTGCTGATACTAATCAATAGGTATGATAAACATTTCTTTTTTCAATGTAGTCTTCACTATTTAGTTTATTATATGAGATGTGAAAACTCTTCTAAATAATGGTCTAATACTGTAGAAATTAGAAAGTCTGTGTGCAGTATTTAACAACTTTTCCCAAGTTGTGTGCTGTTATTTAAATTAGTAGCATTTAAAAAAATCCTGATTTGCTCATAGAGTGGAATTCAATATGCATATGATGTTATTGCAGTATCTATCTTGGTGGAAAACAGTTTACCATCTCCTGGTTTTAGGCTGTATCTATGAAATAGCCTGAAAGCTACATGAAAGGGAGTGTGGTGGTACAAGAATGAAAATACAGATAAAACCTGAAAGGAATCCAAATCTGAAGGCTGAGCTCCTGTAGCAATTTAGTTCTACGTGGTAACCTTTCATGAGCCATACAGAAAGGAAGAAACCTTTTGATTTTGAGAATGGGATTAAGATGTGGCCTAGGGCAAAGGAGAAAGGGAAAGAAGGGAAGAACAGGCAGTGAGGAAAGTGAAATGAAGTGGCGTTTGTCTGACAGGCTTCATTGTTTTGTGTGTGACTTTGGCCTACTCGAGCAGAAAGACAGCTGGTGGCCAATTTTTCTGAAGGGCGGCTCACCATATTAGAGTAAATTAAAATCCTAGAATCTGATGATGATGGAGCTATCAGGGCAACAAATGGAGGCATTTTGGAAGCTAGGCTAAATATTCAGATATAGAGAGAGTCAAAAAACTTCTTGTGGCACATTTTATCTGAATTTTTTAAGGAGAACGGGGACAACACAAGTAAGCTGCTTTGTCTGAATTTGAACACCAACATCTAGGAAAAATATAAAGAGCAAGAAAACCAATGATGAAAAAATTATCATGCAGAAAATTATATATGTAGCAAAACCAAGATTGTAATTAGTGGAGGAAAGTAAGAAACCGATTAGAGAAATGAAGTTTCCCAGATGTTTAAGGGAAAAATGAAAGTTACATTAGATAAGGTCTTTTAACTAGTATTGGAGAAGAATGCTTGCTTCAGAACGGGAAAGCTAAACTTAAAGTTAGAAAAGAACTGGCAACTTGAGTTTAGCTCAACTGTTTTCCTGCACGAGTGACTCTTTGGAATGCTCTGCTTGGAACATCATCAAGAACAACTAGTATAGTGCTGTTGGGGGCAAAAAAAAACCCCAAACAAAATAAAACTTGCTGTATGCTTATTTGGAATGATTAAGGTGATTGTATTACTTATGTGTTTACTAGCCCACAAATTAGACAAATTGGTTGGATTTTGAAGTAGTATTTCAGGATTTATTGTGTTTTGTCTGTATATGTAGTTGACATCTGAGCTCTAGCACTGTACTGGTTCAACTGACAGACTTCAATAACCGTTTTAAAATTTATTGTAACTATTAGCTTATTGGCAGAATCCTAAATCATCACATAATACCTGCAACTGAAGAGAAACAGTTTTGACACCCCCAACTGTAAGCCAGTGTAAGTTAGCTGTTATTTAATTATTATAATTTAAATCAACTGTGATAAAAGTAATATCCTTAGATAAAAAACGGAAACAAATGATATCAAGCAGAAACTGTCTTTTTGTGCCCATACCAGTGACTCGTTTCAAATTCAACAGTATCATAGTGTAACCTGTGAAAAAAGCCCCCCTACAAGTCAGTTCAGCATGGCTCTACACCTGACACGATCCTCGCTTTTGTGCCAGTAGTAGCTTCTCAGTTGTGTATTAAAAAAAAAAAAAGGAGGGAAAAAAAAAAAGTTGGATGTGTCTGGAATAGGTTGATAAGAACATCATCTGATTTAGTGGAACTAGTTTGACTGAGCAGTTTTCATGTTAACAAGTAAAGTTACTAAAGTTAGTAAGTAAGTAAAATTTTTGCATTTTCTTCAACACAGACTGTGTAGCTCCCAGCCTGTTTAAAACCTAAAGATTGAGAAACGATGAATTTCCAGAGGTCTCTGACAAACTAGACATACATCTGGAAACACAGCTGCAATTTAGGGGAGGCTGCTGAAGCAGTTAGCCTGCAGCAAGCAGGCCATTCTTGTCACTACATGGCTGGGACAGTAAGATGAGATGATGGGTAGGGTGGAGCATAAATATCTATATGTTGCTTGATTCTCTACTTTAGAAAAACCTGATGGTAGCCAGCAAGAAGCTTGTCTACAGAAGCAGATAGCCAAAGCAAAGGTTGGGCCAGGTGATTTTTGTTCCTTGGACCACACCTTGACTGTGATGACAGTACTGGAGAGAGAATGTGTTTCAGTTCATTAGGAGCTCAGTGAGGCTATATGGATAACACTGAAGTGTTTTATAAGATTCAGTGTAAAGCTGCACAGTTCAAGGAAGCTCATGTCTTATTAGCTATGGCTAAGGTCAGTTATCCACACAATGAGGGGGAAACTCTTTCATAAACAAGTAGATAAATATGGTGCAGCTGGTGCTTAGCCATGCTTCAGGCTGTTATATTACCAGAAGACCTCATGAACAACTCTAGCTTTTACAGAGTCCTTACGGAGCATCAGCAGCTTAGAGTGGTCAGATGTAAAATTACAAGGTTGTGTCATGAACAAAGGATAAATCCAGGGCGAACTTGTGACTTTGCATATAGGTGTCTATCTCTGCAAGATATTAAAGAGAGAATATAGAAACATTAGAACTCTCCTTCTAGAAGAAAATAAATTGTAAAGTGTTAGAACTGGAAAAAAAAAAATAAACCTACCTAGTCTAAACACTTGAATAAAACAGGCCTAGTGTCTTGTGGGTTTTGGTTTCAGTGCAAGCTGCTAAGTGTTCCGTGTTTTCCAAAAATGCCAATTAGGTACATAGGTGTTTATTAGCACTTGATCCGTGTCTGATAACGTAGAGAGACATCTTGTAGGACTTCATTTTGCCTTTAGGACTAGCATTTTTATTGTCTTATGGAAAATAATTCTATCTTAAACAGCTGCAAAGGGAGAAGAACTTGAAGAGTTAATTGAATCATGTGCTGCTAGAGGAAAACATTTTTTTTCTTTCCTTTTTTTTCTTCATCAGAACTAGGAGTTACATGTGTTCCTTGTTACAGCCAACATATTCCAATAGTTTTTTTAAAAAGACATACTCATGAAGCAGTGTATTTCTCAAAGACACATTACTTTATTCTCAGCTACTAAATCCTGGAGCAATCAAACATGTGTCATTTTTCACCATCTGAATACAGTTCTGTGGTAGTAGTGGATGATAGTACATAACATCCATAGAACTGTAAACCCTGATCCCCTGACTGTCTGTACTGCACAGGCTTTGGTTGTATTTTTATAGCTACTAGAGGCGAATATGTTGGTATTTCTTCCAAAGACAGTACAAATCAACATTTGTGCAGTTATTAATTATTCTGGAGCCTTTAGAGCAAATGCTTAATTGTAGTAAAAAAACGCAAAAAGCAAACAAACAAAACCCACAGCAAATTTGCTCTGTGTTCACCCAAGGCTGTGAGAGCCAAAGGACAGTATATCGACTGTTGTCCCACGGATGGGTCTGTTTTACTGACTCGACTGATGAGATTGCTATGTGCAGGTGCTGAGTGCAGGAGGCAAATGGTAGTGTTGAGAAGAGAGCAGAGATTTGTCAGGGCACGGCTGCTGAACTGGGTCGAACCAACGCTACTCCACTGCACTGGGGGAAGGCCCGCGCTGGGCGCTGCAGCAGCAGCAGCTATGATGCACAGATGCCACCACTACTCAGTGACATCCTTCTGGCCTTTCTTCCTCTGGACAGGGATGGATAATGTAAACATATATAACTGTTTGCTGTCTAGTAGTTTATGCGCATGTGCAAGTTTTCTGTCATTTTACAGTGGGAAACTCATCTATTTAAACCTTAGTGAGAACTGCAGCAGGCAAATCCTAACTGTTTGTGTGTGTTTTCAAAACTGAGTTTTCATCGTGACCCTACCTGTTTAATTATGATTTAAGGACATTTCTTCTACTTCCCTATTAACTTGGATTTAAAAAAAGCCATATGTGTAAGCATACATCCTAATTTTTGCATGAAAAATGTGAGATAAATCACGAATGTGTTTGTTCTCGCTTTACCGGGATAAGTTTTTAGCATTTATTGAGGTAATATATATGGTTTACTAGTGTTTATGCTGAATCTTTCTTGTCTGTAATTTTTCAATAGATCACTTTTTCTTTGAAAGAAATATTTTTAGCGTGTTGTTGATTATTCTTTCTTCTTTCTACTTTTCCCATCAGTTGTAGTCCGTTTTATGCTATCATCACATTACAGAGCACAGTTTTGAGGGAAAACAAAGTAGCTGCTAGTGACCCCATGACAACTGTCTGGTAAACCTGATTACTAATTTAGAGTGTTGTTTAATGTAAAGGCCAAATAAAACCCTGCAGGAGAGAAACATTGTTTTGTTTTAAATTCCTATTAAGAAGAGAGCTGATATGTTATAAGAAAGAGAATAGTAAGCCTCCCTTGCTTGTCAGGAGCCAGATCTAGGCATTCAGTGCATACTTGCCTAGACTTCCTATTTCATGGAAAGAGCAAAGTTTTGGAATTGATGTCAAAGTCAACTAAAACAATAATCAGTAATAGCAATTTTTTGTTTTGGGGAGGATTGGATTCTGCTTTGAGCTATACTGATACAGTTCTGAAGTTAGCGTATGGTCTTCATTAGGGTTATTCTCTCCTGCACCCTGCAGCTGTGACATGTAATACAGAGTTAGTGTGTCCTCTATCTTCTGCTATCTGCTTTTAGCTGGTTATAGCAAGCAAAGAAAGGAAAGAATAAGTGCCTACTTCATCTGCCAATATCAATAAAAATTTCTGCATTATATGAGAAATGTCATTTTCCTATTTTCCTGAAACTGATGTTTTCAGGGAATAAATTAGGAAGGAAGCTTGGTGCTGGCAAATAAATTATTGAGACTTTTTCTGAATGTTTTTTGCACTATCATACAATTAGCCTTTAAGGGTACAATCAACATGCCTTAGGTGGTAGATGATCATAGAAGTCGTAGACACAAAATTGCCTGCACACTTTCAACAGCATAGAGGCATATGAAGGAAGAATGATTTACTTTACTTCACTGGTACTAGTGAAACATAACTGATTTTTAGTTGAATTTTAGTTAATCAGTGGTGATGTTCTGATTTTACTTCTGCAGTTCCAGCAGTGCAGCAACTGTTTGAGTTCAAAAAATGTGCCTGTATGTCTGGATACATCTTCATAAATTATTAGAACCATACAAAATGGATTGACTGGTACCAACTAACTCTGGAGAGACTGAATTACACAGTAAGCAATTGAAACAAAAAGTAATATTTATCGTTATTGAAAAATATATTGCTTTGTGAACCTGTACTGCGGTTTTTAGACCCAGACTAGGAAGTGATCTGTGCTTTAGAAAATTTGTGAGCAAACACTGTGATCCTGCAATATGATACACTATGTCAGTTATTGTAGTCCTCATTAGTAACAATTAGCTCAGTGAATTCCTTCCATATTATGTATATGTCTGGCTGTCTAAACAACATATAACTATATGCAGGTTATAGATCTTTTTTTTCTACATATTTATGTATGTGTGTATATAAGCATACACACAAATACATACATACAAGTCCGTTTTGTCCGTTATATGTATTTCTGAGTATGCAAATATGTACATGTATTTGCATATATGTGTATGTGAACATACACATGCATCTGTCTAATGGTCCTTTATGTACACATGCATAGTAATGCCCTATATAATTTTCACATTAATAGTAGGCACAAGACTTTACACTTCCTTACATATAGTCTATCTTACACACCATTCCACTTTCAGAGATGATGTTCTAGAATATAGAGGAGTAATATGCTATTAGCAAAAATATTGAGAATTAGTTGATAAAATCAGTAGCAGATTAGAATGCTTGTGAGTCTTCCAGGCTACTGTTAGCAGTTTTACTTACAAAATGCATGGGTCAGTTCTAGCATAGCAATGGACCTGTAACCATCCTGGTGTTCTGCCTTGCACTTTCAGGATTTCTAATATTAAGCAGATAGAGAATTGGATATTGTACGTGTTTACTTATTACTTAAGATAGTTAAAAAAATTGCTTTTAGACATTATAGAGATCATATCAATGTTCTTTGTCACCTTGATTTTTTTTTTTTTTTATTATTTTTACAAGGGCTTGAAGGTAAAAGGCATAAGAAAATCAGTTTCCTGACAATATCTGTAGTAGTACCATGCTTGTGATCTTGATAAATCTCACCATGAAGGGCTGGTGTCCCCTAATTTACATAGTAGTCTGGAACATAATTCCTTTTCTCATTGTTTCTGTTGCCTTCACCTGTGAAATACCATAATCTTTTAACATGATGTTATATTGTGAAAACTGAAAGTGAACCCAATCAAGATGGCTTTCAGGTGCTTAATTAGATTTTTTTAATGCTAAGAAGTAGATTTTTATTTTTTTATAGCTTTTATCTATAAATATTTCCTACATGAGCAGTCAAGTATTAATTCTGTTGTCTAGTATTAATCCTACTTTGCTGATCAAACCTTTTTAGTTAGAAGGAGCATTTATCACTATTCTGTCAAATAAAAGATAATAAAGTACACGTACTTTACAGCTTGGACATATATAAAATGTTTTCTTACACCCTTGAAGTCAGTGGACAGGTGATCAACCCCAAAGGCACTTCTTTTTGTTTATATTCTGAGTGACCTTTTTGCTGAAATAGATTTGTTCATACATTTTTTTTAAAAAGTCTTACAGCAGATGGCCCTTAACCGCTAACAGTCCATAATCACACAGAGAAATAGAACTGAAAATTTAGAGAAATTTAAGCCTTTGTTATGCAATAATTTTATATTAGTGTTTAGAAGAACATTTGCAGGTTGAAATTAATGTATTAAAAAGTGTTAAAGCATGTTGTATCATACCTCAGCTGTTGATGAGTATAAGATACAATATAGAAATATAGAATGAAGAATCTAAACATACGCATTTAATTCTTAGGAAATTTTATCTATATAGGAGAAGAAGATCTGAGAGCATGGATAACTGAGTGAGAATCACAGCCATTAATTACACCCTTTACCTTATTATAGAACCCGGTTTTGGGGCAAACTACCAAATGCTGTCCTTTTGATGTAACACATTTCACTCTCACCAGCTAACTAATTAAGCTGAAAGTTTTACCTCATGGTATATATAGCTACTTAATACTGTCTCATATACTGAGACTAAGACTTAAACCATATTTTATTATGGAACCCTAAGACAGAACTCTCCTTTTTTTCCTTCTTACTCTTTTCATGCTACTGTAAGCAAGCAATAAAATAAAGGGTATGACTTATTTTTTTTTTTCTGATGTTGTTATAAAAAAATCCTTATCTTAATGCGTCAATATTTTTAATAACATTACCATTGATGGCTTTATTTTATTTATAAGATAATTTAATTTTTTTTGCATACAATTTAAGAAAGCACTGGTTCTCATTATACAGTCACAGAGTTTCTGCTTTCAATTTGTGTTTCATGAAAGTTTACACCATAAAGAACTCAGCAGACAAAAAGGCTTGTTTACTTACAAGATAGGTGAGGCATTTAATGCAGCTTTAATATATATTTACAACAATATGTTATCATCCTGCTCTGACTGAAGGGACCAGATAGTATCTGTCTTGAGGAATTGCTGACGTTCATGTGTGATTGGTAAAGATTTGCTGTTGGCCTGAGAGCATCAACCCATTTTATTGAACCACCGAACACTGGTACATTTGTGTTCAGTAGTGACCTGAGAATGGTGGACTAGTAATAAGGGGACAAGAAAGGGTGCTTGTATTACATTTCGGTTTCAAGAGCTTTATTCCCACCTAGCAACTCTTTGAAATCAGTTCCATGTACTCATATAGGCAGTTATTTACTTTCCACTAGGTGATTGTGGGCTCACTAGTAGTGGTTTACCAGCTTTACTGTCTTAGCTTGCAGGTGTTCTTTTTTCTTATGTTGTAGTACAATCTAATACCACTGACATAGCTGAAGGCCCAAGTCAGTCAGCCTCTCTAGTCCATGGAGTGCTGTTACTTTAGTTTCAAGAAACCTCATAAATACCGTTAAGCTCCATACAGGCATCTACACTTTGCTTATAAATTACATACATCAGATTACAAAGTTTAAAAATAATATTGGATCAAGAATTTTAATACATTGGTTTGTTGCCTTATAGCCTTTTGATAGTACCACTTTTTCTCTCCGCTCTGTAACAAACATGGTATAGTTATCTGACCTTTGTTGTCCCATTGTTATAGTTTAAAGGTTGATAACCATGCTATGAGCTGTGAAGTGTGGATCTGCCCCTGTTGCATTCCCTGAAATGAAGAGAAAAACAAGAAAGGAAAGAAAAAAGAAACCCCTCTCCACTAACCATTAAATTGTAGGGTGAGCTAGAGATAAAAGCAGAATCTCTTTTTTGCTTTTCAAATATTTGCCTGGCCTTCAAAAGGTATTTGCCTTTTGTGTTTACATTGGATTTATTTTTTTGGCCTACATGCAGAAAGAGAATGATACATTAAAGAATAGTGGACAATAGAGAGGAAAATGCTCTTGGCTTTCACATCTAGCCTGTATTTTCTACTTTAGGTTAGTTTTGTTTAATCTTGTCTACTTTTATTTAAATAGAAATTTCTGAGTATTGTAAAGGTTTGTAAATGTGAAAGTATCAGATGAAGTACAGTACAAGAAGATTATCTACATGTTGGCAGGCAGTAATGAGAGTTGGCAAAGTGCCATTTCCTACTACGAAACTTTGGGACCTCAAGTTATTCCTGTGTGTGGCAGACCAATGTAAGGCTTCAAAAGCCAGTGTTCTGTCATTTGCAGAATTGCTTTTTGCTGTTCTTGAAAGAGGCAAGTGAGGTTTGCATCTGTAAAGTTGTATAAATCTTCACCAAGGCAAAAGTAAAGATGCTTTGGTTGAAAGCTGAGGTCTGTGTCGTATCATCTTCAGTTCTTTCCTTCTGGATGGCATTAGGGCTTCCTTCGAACCTGCATTGTCTCTCGTGGATTTGTTTTCATTGAAAGAGCAGGTTTTCAGCAAGTCTGTATAAAATATAATTTGATATAAAAGCTCATATTCAAGAGAAACACCACTTTGGGACAATAACCTGTCCCAAGGTTATCTTCTCTGTTGTTCAAGTTGGTCCCGTTGTCGTGTTACATACTGCTACCACATCATCAAAAGTCTGTGATTTTGTTAGAATGGAGTCATGAGATGGAGATGTTTCCCAAATCTGCTTACTGTCATAATCAACATTTTTTGATGCCACTAACTCGAAAACAAATACGACCCAATGATTTAATTGAAATATCTTGATTAACGTGTTTTAAAACCATGTGAATTTATAATATATAAAAATATATTTCACCACATGTATGTCATAAAACTCTTAGTATGTTACGGTTTGTGAAAATTACAGTCAGTTAATAATGTGTCAGCTCCCCACTGTGTGCTTTGTAGGATACTGAATGGGTGTTACATGATTTATTTGCTGGATTTTGCAGGTTTTCTGTAGCGTGTCAGATGCCTTGCTGATTGCTTGGTGAAGCCTAGAGCATGAGCTCCCTCCTGCAATGTTTACTCTAAGTCGATCTACATTTGCTTAAAAGTATGACAGTCTTAAAATCAGATGACCTCCTCAAAACTTTCATAAAAACCTGGATAATTTTTAGTGAGAGTATTGTTTGTAATTTAGATGTATGTTTGTGTGACCATCATAATTTACTTCAGAGTTCTTAGAATTACAGGGAATGGATTGTTAATGAAACAAATGTATTAAAATGTTGCTAGAGTGATAATAATACTTCTCTGGCATTTTGAGGGGGAGTTAATTCACATTTATTGACACTGTCTATAATATAGTTAGAAGGATTCTCTCTCCTTTTACCACTTTCATTCTTAAGTGTTTCCTTGACCTCCTCATGTCTTCTCATTCTTTCATTAATAGAGAGAACTATTAGGCTGTATTGATAAGGGTGAAATGTTGGTTTTCCACCTACAGATTTAGGAAGTCGGAATGCCCAGATAAGTTTTAAGTTCTCTTCAGTTGTTATCTTTCTGGTGATTTTTTTTTTTTTCATGCTGTCTTTTAAGATTACAGTGGAGCATTTCTATTCAAATGTTTGCATCCATGTCCTACAGTGTGCACAAACTCGAAGATTAGTTAGAAGGTGTACAAATATCTGTTTTCAAAAAGTGTAAAATCCTGAGAACAATTGATAACTGGAGATAAAAATTGTAGAAGTCTCAACGTGGCAAGCCATTTGAGTAAGGCATAGGTCTCTATGGTGTTCCACTGTACTGCCATATAGTATGTTATGTCAGGATAATATGGTTTAAACTGGATGACTAAATTTCTGTGTGACTTCAAAAGCATCTAACACCAACTTGTATAGCAATTGGTTTTAATAGGCAAAGAAATCAAAGGGAGTTGTGGAAAAGAGAAATTGTGTGGGTTGATTTGGGGGGTTTGAATTGGGGGTCTTGTCTGATGCTATCAAAGGTTTCTGATGTCATTCTTTTTGCAGCTATGATGTACATTATTGAAATAATATTTCTGTGCTTGTGTGTTCCTCTTGAATGAGGTATATGTTTATAATTTCTGGTTTTCAGATTTAAATCTGTGAACATAGCAAGAGCTCAATGGGTTCTGGCAATAATAGTCCTATAATGTGGACATTCTGAGAACTTCCTTGCAAATGGAAGGAGTTATTCATCTAACAAAAGTGATAGAGAAAGAAACTTGCCAGAGTTACAAAGAATCATTTCTGCAAAGGTCACGTACAGAAGATTAGACCATAATCAAAATATTTTTGGGACAGCTTGGGATTTTGAGAGAGGTAGTTAAGAAGGAGTTTTGAGGATGGGTGTTTTGAGATGTATACTTCAGATCTACCACTCTGTGTTTGATTTATATCTCATGTGCAGTAAAAACATGCATATTGTGAATTACAGGCTTTAATTCCCTGTCTGGTTTCTGCTGAGACCGTATATCAGGAGAGTGAAACTCAAAAAATTTTCATCTTCTCCAGATAATTACTGATGGAATTATAACCCTTGTTTTCTTTCTATTCCTCTTTCCCACTTTGTGTGTAATTATATGTGCAAAGCAGGAGCACTAGCAATTTCTAGAATTAAGATTGAACAAACGTTTATGTTTAAACTTTTTTTTTTCTTAACTTTCAACTTCTCCAAATGATCTTCTTAATTTAAAATTTATCTTTCTTGCCTTTCTTCTAAATCCGTACTCAATTTGTGTTGGTTTATTTGGAACTACTAGAGCATTGTGGGCAGTGTTTATGGAGCTATCCTATAAAGTGTTTCTTGTATGCAGAAAGAAATGGTCATTTTCTTTCTGTCTTGCATTTTCCCTTGTTTTATATATATTTGGTGTTAGTTGTATTTCTTTGTGGAAGGTGAATCACCAGTTTTCACAAACAGGCTGGATTGGCACACTGCTGGGGCACCTCTGGGGAGCCCTATGGTTTTGCAGGGAGTGATATTATTTGATAACATATTTGCTCAAAACTTGGAGTGTTTGAAATGCTAAGTTTACATCTTCTGATTTTTATAACATTTCTGGTAAATATGGAGGAGGTGCTCCCAAAATCTTCTCATAGTATATCACTATGCAGAAATAATTTCTCTGAAACCTTCCAGTTGATTTTGAATGATAGCTTTCTGGTAGGTGCTGGGCAGACATTCAGTCTGTCAGGCATGTTAATCTGCCTTTCACCCGTCTAAGCATAACCTGGACTCTACGCTTGTTTCAAATTGCGTCCTTCCTTCCTTCACTCCTTCTTTGTTCCTTCCCTTCTTCTTCCCTCCTTCCCTTCCCACTCTCTGTGCCCCAAAACCCAAAGCCTGGTAAAGCCACTTGGAAGAGCCCCAAGCATTTGTTGACCCTGTTCCTAGCCACCCAGGAGGATGACATGCAGAAGGAGATGTGTGAGAGCAGGTCTGTAGCCTCAGCCCCTCTTTAAGAAAGCAGGTTGGTGTCAAGGCTGTTAGAGCTAGTGGTGTCTGTGTGCACTGCAGGAACCTGGTGGGAAATGTGGGGCCATTCCCACTGGTAATCCAGGAGGTCTGCCTAGTAAAGCTGTACCTTCAAATACCTTGAGTGGAATCCTGATTCTGCTGAAGTCACTGGGCACTTAGGCATTGATTTTAGTCCAGCAAGGATTTCACTAGTATTTTTATTTTGCAGCTGTTAGTGTAGGGGGAGAAACCCTGAACCAAGATGAATGTGACTTCACATTGTGAAATACGTTCTCTGCTAGTTTCATCCTTGCCTTCCTCCCATCTGAATAACTGTAAATGATGTTCTCTGTTAATAAGTGTGTACTTTGTCTAAATTGCATTTATTTTTCTTTTGACATACATACCATTTTACTATTAATCATCCCCTTCTGCTCTTTACTGTACAAAGACACTGTTGTGCTGATGGAACATATTTAATCTTCGGTATGTTGTATTTTAGTTCTATTGTTGCTTTCTCATTTCTTTATGGAAAACCTTTCTTTATTGACTCTTAAATCATGGGTTAAGCCCTTATTGAAAACATGTTCTGTATGTACTTCTTACTAGAGAAAAAAGTTCTTTCGAGGTTATAGGCTAAGCTTACACAAATTCTTCACTATACAGTAAAAATTCAGAGGTCTCCTATATGTTATCTAAAGCTAGAAATATACCCAATTACTCAGCAGCACATCATAAAAGAGATGCATACTATGTTCATGTCTGTCAGTGCCTTAAGTCATCACTCTGCAGCCTTTTTTAAATTCTCTTTTTATTGAAACCAAGAAACAAAACAAAGACAAAAAAAAGCAAAACCAACATCAATTAGATGTCAACATGACATCAAACAGCATAATTTATCATAAAAATAAATGTATGATCTGGTGACTCAATGATTTCTGTCCATATGGTATTTACAGAGAAGTAAAGAAAAGGCAAATAGCTACACATCTGTATCGAGAAAAATATCCAATATAAAATTGGCCATAGTGGCAGCACTAGAAGGCTCTCAGCTGAGATTAGCTGGAAATAAATAACACACAGAAGGGTAAGTGAGGTTCCAACAGTCTCACTCTTATGTGTTTAGCGTTTTGTACCGTGAGCATTGTGCAGGTATATGCATTTTTATAAAAATTACTTTGAGAGTGGCGATATTCTACTTGCTGGTGCTAGGTCCAGGTTTGTAGATGAGTATGTAGTGCAACTGCATGTAGAGTGATGCAAAAGTGCAATCAGGAAAAAAAGAAATATTTGGAAATAAATGTGGCTATCTGTTGAAGGTATTAAAATGAATACTGACTCCAAGCCTATTTCTATATTTGCTGAAAGACATATGAAAAAGCCTCTTTGTACAAGTGGTAAGCACATAAAAAACACTGAGAATCAGTTAAGCCTCTCAAAGAATAATCTGGGAATTCCATTCGTTATTACAGTAAAGGGCATCATAACTTTATGTTAAGTAGGGAAGGGTGGGAGAGAGGTGAGACTGTAAGGGTGGGAACTAGAGAAAGAAAACCCAGAAAGATCTAGAATCCAACATGGTCTCTGTTACTTGAAGTTGTTGTTAATTTTCAGTGGAGTGATAACTGCAACATCTCGGCCTGAACTGCCTGGCTCAACACTTCCCTTTCTAAGGAACTTGGATGTGTTTTGCAGCTTACATCAGGACAAGAGGGTACAGGGGGAAAAAGCCACAAGGATAGATCACAAATTCTCTTTGCATACTTAGGACTTCAGTCTTGTATATAATAAATGTATGCACACACAAAAAAACATATATACATGTAGATGCATACATTTATACATCTACACACACAGATGTTCATGTGTGTATAAATCCAGCTCCACATGAGATTTCTTCTCTTTTTGCTGTTAGACTTAGTTCACATATCTATCTCCTGTCTCTCCAGAGATATAAGAAGTTCCCTTCTGGAACTTTGTTCCTTTTCCCTACCCAAGTTGTCTTTTTATACAGCTATATCTGAGATCTCTTTTTGTTAATCTTATTACAAGTACAGCTATAGGCCTCAAAGGAGGTGATAAGTAACCTGCTGGACCTGGGAAATGGTACTTTCTGTGAGAGCAGGGAATAAGTAATGAACTCCTTATCTTATCTTCTTATCTTATCAGTGATAACTTCAGTGAGACCACTTGGTCAATATTGTACATCTCACTGGACGGCCATGTCTCATCAAAGTGGTAACAAAATGCATTCTTCCCAGTACATGCAACTGGCTATTACGGATGGTAGAAGAGAGTGTAGTGCAGAGCCTGTGGGGAGAAGCAGATCCTGAGGGTAAAATAGCAGTACATCGAAACCTCAAAGGAAATTTAAGAAGGGATGGTGTGAGCGTGTGCGTGTATGCGTTTAAGTCTGAAGCCAGAAAACTATGAAGGCTATGTGGAACATTTCCTGGAGCTTACCACTAATAAACATGGCGGGATCGTCAGCCCTGCAGTGTCCATACCTTCCTTCTGGGCCTGTGCCAGTGCCCCTGCAATCATTGGATAGTCCATCCTAACCGAAGGGTAGGAGCTTTTCACTGTATCCTGCATATATTTTAGCATTTTCCCAGCTCATGTTCTCTCCAACTGAGGAAGGGCTTGTCAGCATCCCTGTCCAGTGCCTCCCAGTTGGTTGGGTGTCACAGTGCAGAGGGCTAGGGGAAATCCATTTCTGCTGTTCCGTTTTGTCCTTATTGCTTCAGGCTGTGAAAGGCTAGGAGTGTAAACTAACTTAATCATTTGGTTTGTTCATATGTTCATTTATTTTAGGTGAAGTAACAGTAAACTACCAACTGTTGTATCCCGCAGTTTGTGAAAATGGCATATATAGAACACAGTTGCAAATAACAACCAATTCCTTTGTTTCCCTGCTCTGTCATGCTTTCATTGTAAAAGAGTTCTTGTTTTTTTAAAATTTGGACTCATCCCATTCTCATACACAGAAAATCCCCTCCGCCACCAGAACACTTTGCATATTATGGACCACATCCCAAAACCTTTACAGTCAGCTGACATCTCTTCGTTTACTTCATTTGAACATAGATCAGTCCCTCTCTGTATTCAGCACAACTGAATTGCAGCTTTTTCTGGAGGAGGTTGGCAGCAATGATGCTATAGGCATCATTCCAGTGGAACGTATAGCAGCAGCACTGCGACCTGTAAGGACAGACATGATCTGGAGGACAGACAGGACTTCAAACTTTAACACTTCCTTCCAAATGACTCCAAAATTTCATTAGTGTGAATGCATCTTTCTTGGAAGCATAAAAGATTTAATTCTGTTGCTCCAGGCAGGACTTTTAAACCTAATACTTGTATAAGTAAACTGTCCCCTCTAGTTTTTCACATTTACTTATAAAGCCACACTGGAAAACTTATGGGTTATATTCTGGGTCTGTGAACTAGGCAATTGCTAGAGATGGGCTGGAAGGTTAATATGGACTCAGGTAACATCAGCAGCAAGATGGGTTTTGGTTTTGACTGCTGCCCTATGGGAAATGCCTGAAAATACTACTTGTATGTATTTACTGCAAGTGACGGTAGTCAGTTTTTTGGGTGTTCAGTTATCAATGCAGTATTTCTGCATTTCACTGTATTTCTTATTTTTGTGCAGTAAGACAAAGCATTGTGCTGCTGACAATATTTAAATAAAAGCCTAGGTGGCATTTTGCAATGAAAATGAGAAGATTTTTTTTCAGGTTAAATTAGCATGAGACAAGAGCACAAGCCCCTACTCCTTCAAGGAATTTAGAAAGTTGGCAGTGATGTGGTTGTAGTAGTATGCCACAGTTACCTTTTGACAGCTTAATTAGCATTATGCAAATATTTTATGTGAATTTTTGAACAAGCTGTATTTGAGGTGAAAAATCTTACAGCGTGGACAGGAAAACTTTGTACAAAGTGTAGCTTAAAGCTTTGACTCCAAATTTTTAAAGCTAATTATCTTTTTATTTTGCTTTGTAAACATACACATTTCACATAAAATCTGTAAAAAGAGAGAACTTGTGGCAAATACTGTGACCTTCAGTAAACTGTGGAAAGATACCTCTTCTAATCAAAGGCAAAAGCCGTGATCTTCCTTGTTGTAACTGACTGTTGACACAAGAAAGGCCAGGCAGATTGACATCCATCTCTATAGAAACCATTAACCAGTGCTGGATAAATCCAGAGCATTGAATCCATATGCATGCTTGCTTTTATTATTCCTGACCTATTGGCAAACTTCTGCATTTTGTGGGCTTTGTTTTAAAGGACGCTTTAAATTGCAGATAGTTATTATGTGATTTCATCAGTGAAATAAATAGTTTTGGTTGTCTAAATAAAGGAATCGGTATTATTTTGCATCTACTAAGCATTATTTGCTTAGGTGTGGCTTGGTTTGGGTCCGGATTAGCACACAATGAAGACTGTTACTTTAGCTGGGTGTAGAAAAACCAAGGAGTTTTGTTCATGTTTTCCAAATGATGTGCAAGTAATGTGTCATTTGAGTCTAAGCGGACTCTTACTGGCCTACGGTCCCTTTCTACTCTGTAAAGCATTAACAATTACTTTGTTGGCTGCAAAAATATAGACTTCTAAGAGTCCCAACAATGCTTGAAACTCACGTCAGTCATAACTCCAGAGCAATTGGCAGTCCTGTAGCAAGACCAGGCACTGTTAGTCAAAGCTGTAGTATATGGAACACTGTTGCCTTAACTTTCCCTTGCTGAAATCTTATTGCTGGTTGTGGAGTGCAAGGAAACAAAAATGCTTTTCATTTCAGTCTGTGCTGTACATTTTCCAGTTTGGGTGACTAAAGCTGGCGAGGATGCCTATTTTTGGAAAGAGGAATTAAGATACTTTGGAGAAAGTAGTGCACTGTGTGCTGACATTCCAGATGTCCAAACTATAGTAGTACCAGCCCAAGTTTTTGAGCCTTTCATGCCAATGATGACCTCATGAGGTCCAGCCTGGAGAAATAGAGACATAGTTCTTCAACAATGTTCAAGAATGGCTCCTTCCTTTCATATTTCTATTCAGTGATCTCCAGTGTCCTTCTCTTTTCCTGTCTCTGACAAAATTAGCTCTTTATAATTAACAATTGTTAGTTTTTTGGCTTGTCTTTTAGACTTTTCTTAGAGTCTCTTTCACCCAATCTATGTATTGTATCCTTGCTCCCAAAGAGAAAAACTTGTGATATTTT